>NC_136262.1:123402179-123469679 GCF_964187855.1 Myxine glutinosa
GGTGTGAGGCAGGAGCACCAGCCCAGAGGGGAGAGCAGTACTCCATTGAGCTGCGGATGAAAGCCTTGTATGTGGTGAGGAGCTCAGGTGTGCCGAGGAAGGACTTCGCACGACGGAGGATGCCCAGTCGGCGACTGGCTTTGGAGGCCAGATTTGAAATGTGGTTTTTCCAGGAAAGATCATGGCAGATAGTGAGACCCAAAAGCTTGAGTGACAGAACTTCTTGGAGAGGATTATTCAGAAAGTGGATGGGAGGGTTGTCCAGTCGGTCTTTTCGGAGAGACATCGTAAGAGTGTGAGATTTGTCAGGATTGAAAGACATGTTCCACTTGTTTGCCCAGTCTGTGATTTTGTCAAGGTCTGCAGAGAGTGAGGAGGCTGCAGACTGCTGATCTGAGGGATGAAGAATGGAGCGACAGAGAGTAGAGTCGTCAGCAAAGAGATAGAGAGGATTTTCAAGAGAGTCAGAGAGATCATTGATGAAGACCAGAAAAAGCACAGGGCCCAGAACACTGCCTTGGGGAACTCCAGCCTGAACAGGAAGAGGAGATGAGAGAAACCCATTCAGGGCCACACGTTGACTACGACTAGAGAGGAAGTCCGCCAGCCATGCATGGAGATTTCCATGGATACCAAAAGAGGAGAGTTTGGTGAGCAGAGCGGGGTGCCAGACTGTATCGAAGGCACGTGATATGTCAAGGAAGACTGCTCTAATTTCCTGTTTGGCATTGAGGACCTCCATCCATTGTTGAGAAAGCAGAAGCAGCATGTCCAGAGTGGAGTGTCCAGGTCTGAAACCAAATTGATGATCAGAGATCAAGCCATTGGAGAAGAGGAATGATTTCATATCTGAAGCAATGATGGATTCCATGACCTTGCTGATAATTGGGAGAAGGCTGATTGGTCTGTAGTTGCTGGGATCTGTTTTTGCACCTTTTTTGTGCAAAGCGGTGATGTTGGCAGATTTCCAAGCAGATGGAAGATGACCTTGAGCAAAAGAGAGGGTGAAGAGAACAGAGAGAGGGAGTGAAAGAGCGGAAGAACATGATTTTAGGACCCGTGGGCTGATGCCGTCAGGTCCAGTTGCAGAATCAGAGTCGAGGGTTGACAGACACTTTTCCACCTTGTCAGGAGGAAAGGACACAGAGTCCAGGAGCAGCTGGGTACGACTGGGTACGGTGGGTACAGAGAGGGATGGGTTTGGGACACAAGATTTAGAGGCAAACACAGAGTTGAGGCATTCGGCTTTTTCACGTGCGGAGTCAGCCGTGTGGCCATTTAAGGTGAGGGAGGGGATGGAGAGGGAACAAACACCAGAAACAGATTTTACCAGACGCCACCAGGATTTGGAAGAGGGAGACAGATAAGAGAGTTCGGTCCTGAGGACAGAGAGATATTGTTTCCTGGCTCTCCTGAGGGTGGACACACACTTGTTTCGGGCTTTGTGAAAGGAAATGAGATTTCCTTCCGTTGGATTTGCTTTCCAGGAGACGAAAGCAAGTTGTTTCTGGGCAATAGCCTCACCACAAGATTCCGTGTACCATGGACGGGAGGAAGGGTATGACAACTGAAGACGAGAAGGGATAAAACTGTGCATGAGAGAGAGCAATTTACTTTGGAAGAATTCCCAGGATGAGTTGATGTCAGAGGCAGTAGAGATGGGAGACCAGTCCAGATGATTGATGGCTGCTTGAAGACCGTGCCAGTTGGCCTGAGTGAAATGCCAGACTCGTCGACGCTGAGGAGGCTCTCTGAAAATGGTCAGAGAGATGTCCACTTTAACAAGCACATGATCAGAAGAGCCGATTGGAGCAGAAGAAGAGCAGCAGACATTTTCAGGGAAGTTAGTCATAACCAAGTCCAGAAGAGAAGATTCTCCGTTGACTGAGATCCGGGTTGGGAAATTGACAGATTGTGTCAGTCCCAGTGAGTCACAGAAGTCCTTTGCTGAAGAGCCATGGCTGGTGAGAGAGGTACCCACCCCCTGCCAACTGGCATGGTGACAGTTGAAATCACCACATATGAGGAAGAGAGAGAGTTGGGATGGGTAGATAGAAGTTGGTCCATATTATCAGACAGCGAGATGTAGATGTAGTCATCACTGTTTGGTGGACGGTACAACACGCATATGAACAAAAGGTGGGAGCGAAGGGGAAGCCGTAGCCAAAGGTATTCCTGGGGGTGAGGTGGAGAGAGGGCAGTGCAGGGCGAGTGAGGAAGAGAGTTTTTTATAAAGATAGCAACCCCACCTCCAGAACGAGGCTCAGGTCTATCATACCGGAGGAGGGAGTAACCTGGGAGAGATACCAAGGAATCAGAGACATCATGAAGGAGGAAGGTTTCTGTTAAGCAGATCACGTCTGGTTTGTCAGAAGCAACCTGTATGGAGAGATCAGTTAAGTTTGAGCGAAGGCCCCGGATGTTTGAGGTCCATACTGTTAAGGAAGAGGAAGGGGGAGCATCGGATACAGAACAGGGGGGGGGGGGGAGCGGTAGGGCAGGATGTGGAAGAGGAGGAAGAGGTAGGGAGAGCTGTTGCAGGTGTGTCAGAGATTACAGAATAGCTTGGAGAAAGGGAAGAATGGGGCGGACAAAAGGTTTGATGGTGTTTGGGTGAGGCGCAGTGAGGTGTTATTTGAGGAGGGGGAAGAGTGAGGCAGAAGGTTGAGGAAGATGATGGAGGTGAAGATGGAAGATGATGGAAGATGGATGGAAGGAAGGATGGATGGATGGAAGATGGAAGATGATGGAAGAAGAGGAAGATGAAGGAAGATGATGGTAAAGATGTGAAGGTGAAGGTGAAGAAGGAAGAAGGAAGATGAAGGTGAAAGTTGGAAGGGGGAAGAAGCGGGGAGGACGCTTTGAGGAGGAGGGGTGAGAGGGGAGTCTCGGAGGGGAGGAGTGAGGGAGAGTCTCGGAGGGGAGGGGTGTGGGGGGAGTTTAGGAGGGAAGGGGCAGGGGGGGAGATTTGAAAGGGATGGGTGTTTGGGAAGATTTGGGGGGGAGGGGCAAGGGGGAAGATTTGACAGAGATGGGTGATGGGGAAGATTTGGAGGGGAGGGGTGAGATTGGATTTTGAAAAGTGTACGATTTATGGGAAACGAACATTTATTGCAAAATGAGTTTCTTGAGACATTCGAGTCAAAAATACGTTTGAGGACGCTGAAGGATGGGTGGAGTTCTGGAGAGTTTAGAATGAATGAAAGATGCACTGTAAGAGATGGAAATTTTTTTTTGAATGAATAGAATTGGTGAGCAAGTCGAAAGCATCCTTTTATAGAAGAAGTAGAAAAAAGTGTTATAGAATATGACATAATAATAAAGTTCTTCAGGGGACAGATGAAACATGTATTAACAACTTGATCACGTGATCTCGAACAACGTGGTCGAAGAACGAAAGAACAAATAACGAAGAACGAAAGGGCAACATACGAAATGGATAACAAAATGGATGCCCAGAATAACAAAATGGATGCCCAGAGGGGAGAAATGAGGGAAATAAAAGGGGACATCAACAGAAATGGGGAGCAGATGGGAGAAATGAAGGGAATGAGTGTTCGATTAGAGGGACAGATTAACGGAATGGAAAACAAAATTGATGGATTGGACAGGAAAATTGAGGAATTGAAGGGCCAAATTAATTGAATGAAAACACAAAAGGAAGAACAAAAGAATGGTGCAAATGGGGCACAGGAGAAGCCATTGGTGGCAGAATTTGAATCTAAATGGGGGGAATTAACAGTGGGAATGGAAGAGTGTGAGACCCAAGCTGATGCGTTTCGGGCATAGGAGAGGGCATGTGTGGAAGTAAATGGGGACGATTTGGAAGTGAATGGGGAATGTGTGATGAATGAAGACCTGGAAGGCTGGCGAGCTGGTGTGGATGCCGCAATGCACCAGCAGAGGGAGGAATTTGGATTTTTGCAGCACCAGAGCGGTTGTGCGGAGCAACAGGGGGTAAAAATGTTGGAGGTCCATGTCACGGAACAGGTCCGGCTATGTATAAATGAAGACCTGTCGGGGCCGCAATTGATTGGGGGTGATAATGATGTGAATGATTTGACCCAGCGGTTGGACACCTGTGACAATACCATTGAGGAAGAGGTTGATTAGGTCCAAGGGAGTCTGGGGGACAAGGTGAGTCGGTCCGTTGCTGAGATGCAGGTGACCGAGGGGACCTTCACCACAAACTACAATTGGGTACAAGAGGCTCCGAAATTGAATGCCCATCAGGGGGGGAGTTTTGGCTCCGAGCTGGATTTGGACATGGAAGAGTCAGAAGATAGAGCCTCTGAAGAACTGGTCCCCGTAGGGAATATTGAACAGCTGCATGGAGGGGCAGAACAGCCCGAGGAAGGGGTTGTTGGGCACTCGAGGCCAAAATTTTAAAAAATAAATTTATATTTAAAGGGAAATTTGATTTGGAGCAGCCATGGTGGGAATTGGTCCCCGGGCTGCGGAGATTGGACCAGGAGAGGTCATGGGGCCAGCCTCAGGGAAAATGTGCCCCTTTCAAAATTGGATAGTACCAGATGGGTGGGGGTTGTGCTGGCAGGAGCGACAGACTGATTGGCCATCAAACGAATGGCATGAGAGAGAGGTGACGCGGCCATTGGTGGAGGGTTGAGCTGTGGAAGCGGGTTGCATGCCCGCTCGTTCACTTGGCGCGAGAGGTTTTATCAAGGCCTGGTGAACGGGTGCGCATCGAGGCCTTTCTTCCCGCCAACCGGAGCCGCGGTCGGACGACTGCGCTCGGAGCCTGACCATCCCGGACAATCCCTGACAAGGACACACACTACCATACAGAGCTAAGCAGCACCACAGAACACAACGGTTTATTTGATTAATTCTTCCCCTGTACTTGTATTTGAAGTGAGGTGTGTGGGATCCCAAATTAGGATCATATATTATTTCCCGTCGCGTTCTTGTTCTCTGTGTCCGGCAATAAAGCCGTGTTTATTTTTGTACATAAATTCCGTTTTCGTGTGATTTATTAATTTGCAGGGTGAAGACGCCTGTGTGCGGCAGCCATCCAGGTGAGTCGGTATTCTTCAATCCGTCTCACGTATCATTCGCCATCAATTGGATAACGCCTCAAAGTAAGCTCGATGAGCCATGCATGGGTGCTCTGTCTTAATAGAGCCATCCACAGGGCAATACTTAAGCTTTTGATGCCTGGAGAGATCAAAAGTCGGCACATCACTCAAGAAACCGGAAGTGAAAGTGACCTATTGGCCGATGACCTTTTGGCCTAAGCTGATTTCAAAAATATTTGGTCATTGAATTTAGTTAGCCGATGTGTAGATCCCATTCAAATTTCAAGTGAATATGATGAGTCGTAGATAAATGTTGGTTCTAGGACACGTCAAATTAAACTGGATGACCTGGATAAAACTGGATTAAACTGGATGATCTGAAGATGACCTTTATTGAGTTTTCCCCATTAACTTGGCTTGGATTCTGGCTCACCTTAAAATTTAACATTGAAGTCAATGGGGAAAATTAAGGAAACTTATTGACCACTCACTCTAGAGCACCCCAAAAAATTGCACCCTTTTTCTCTCAAAAAATTACGCCCTTTTTCTCTCAAAAAATTACGTCCCTTTTCTCCCTACATTTAATTTATTAACTCTCCCCATTTTTCATTGTACTCATGCAGAGACCCAATTAATATTTGTGTTTCATTTTTTGGGAATAAATTAATTCTCTTAAAAGAACAATCACCATCTAGAATATTGATAAATATTACATTAGAATTTGTCTCTCGGTTTAGGCATCACTGTTGAGCTAAGATGAAATGATAGACCTCTCTAAATGATCTCATCTGACCCCCTCCAAAACCACAAATCATTTTTAGATTCTAGTAAATTATTTTCCCCTCAATCTGTTGACAACCATCAAAATTTTCTGTTCACTCTAAGATATTACCTCCCAGAGCATCCAACTTATACGTGTTTAAATTTATTTGCTTATTTGTTTTATCTACTCTTACCCCTGTTATTTCTTCAATAATACTTATTTGGTATTTTTCACATTCATGACGTTTTCCATTTAAATACCAAGGTTGTTGTTTTCTCCACTCTTTGGTTTGGTTATTGCTTGGTTCTATCATTTATGTTTTAGTAAAAAGGCGGAGGTAGCCCGTTAAAATCCCTAACCCCCCTTTTTATCTTATCACTTATACTTCTATATTTATCTTATTACTTATATTTATCTTAATACTTATACCCATAATATAAGGGACACTATCAATTCAATTTTTCAAAATAAACCTCTTATCATCAAAAGCTCCTAATGCCTTCTTATTCACCTCCTCTGTATATATAATTGATGTTTATAACTTCTTATCATATTCATTTTTCTGTACTCTTCTTTCTTTAAAGTTAAACAATTATAATAATTTTCAAAGTTTATTGATTCTTCATTAACATTTTTCTTTATTCCTTTTAACTTTTTATCACTTCTTTCAATATTATTATCAATATATTTATAAGCATAAGCCTTACACCTCAATCCTATAAATTCACTCATTACCTTACCCCCCAATTCATCCTTAAACTTCCCAATAACCTTTTTATTCTTTGAAGAAAACAACTTATTACCCGGCTTGTAATTACTTGTATCATATATAACAATATCATCAATCATATCTGAATAAACATCTTCCGTATTAATTTTCAAAATAAAACTATCTGTATCCATATAAAGTAGATTAACATCATTTTGATATTTCTTCCTTAAGTTATTGTAAAAGTAATCATACATTAATGACTTTGACAAGTCAAGAATTGTTGTTCCAATATAATTAGGTTTATCCATTTCAATACTCTCTTTAATCAAATGGAGAGCACAAAAGTTCTCTGAAAACACCTCTGCTCTTTGAAAACCGGGTCTATTAATTAATTTTGATGCTCGTTTCCAAGATGTAGCAAGTCTTATGTTTTGTCTATTTCGAAGATTTTCCATCGTCTTTCCAAATACAGCATTATTCATTAATTTATAAAAGTCTTTCTCAAAATCAGTTTTTGCTTCAGTTCTCCTTTGTGTGTTAAAATCAATATACTCCTTCAACCAATGACTTTGACTAAACTGTAAAAATATGAATCTTCTTTATTATCAGCCCCGGTGATAAACATTGTCTCAAGTTCCTTTGGTGTAAAACACAATTTCCTTCATCATAAAATGTAGTAAGTAATTTCTCTGTTGATTTACCTTTAGAATTAAATGATTGTTGATAATCACTTAACCAGAGGGTTGGCGTCAGGAAGGGCATCCGACCATAAAAACATTGCCTCAAAAAGAGAACCATGACAATTACAACTACATATGGGCAGGGTGCAGCCCGAAGTGGAGATCGGTTTCTGAGGTTTGGGACATGGAATGTAGGGACAATGACAGGGAGATCAGGAGAAGTGGTGGAAGTATTGGTCAGAAGAAGAGTGGACATATGTTGTGTGCAACAGACGAGATGGAAGGGAAGTGGTGTGAGAATGGTGAAGGGTAGGCAGGGACAGAAATACAAGTTTATGTGGCAAGGGTGCCTGGAGGGCGTGAATGGTGTTGGTGTCCTGTTTTCTGAGGAGTTTGTAGACAGTGTGGTGAGTGTGACAAGAGTGAGTGATAGGTTGATGATGGTGAAAATGATGATTGGAAAGCTCTTGGTGAACGTAATCTCGGGATATGCTCCGCAGGTTGGTCGGAGCGATGAAGAGAAGGACAAGTTCTGGTGTGCGATAGAGAAGCTGATGGAAAACGTGAAAGATGAGGAAGTTGTTGTGGTAGGAGGAGACCTAAATGGACATGTGGGAAGGAGTATGGATGGTTTTGAGGGAGTTCATGGGGGTTACGGATATGGTGTGAGAAATGGAGAAGGTGAAAGGATTTTGGAGTTTGCTGATGGAGCTGATTTGTTGATTTGTAATACTCAGTTCCAGAAAGAGGATAATAAGCTTGTTACATACACGTCAGGTGGGTCGACGACAACCGTTGACTACCTGATGGTGCGTAGGCGAGATAGGGGGCACCTCCGGGACACAAAGGTGATCCCGGTGGAGGAGGCTGTTTCACAGCACCACTTGGTTGTCTGCGACATAAGGGTGAAAGGTGCGAGGAGAGCTCGGCGGGTGAAGTACCAACCGAAAATGAAGGTGTGGAGGTTGAAAGAGGTGACAGTAAGGGAAGCATTAAAAGAGAGGCTGAGTAGGGTAGAGGATGATGTGGTTGAGCTTGAAAGTGGTTGGATGTCAATGAAAGCTCGTCTGTTGGGAGCCGTTGGTGAGGTATGTGGATGGACAAAAGGACCACCGAGGCACTCGGAAACATGGTGGTGGGATGATGAAGTTGGAAAGAGGATTGACGAGAAGAGGAAGAAGTTCAAGGAGTGGCAGAAGGCGAAGGGTACGGGAGCAGAACCAGCTGAGCGTGAAAGTTATAAGGCAGCCAGGAAGGCTGCAAAGAAAGAGGTAGCAAAGGCGCAGGAGGCATGTAGGAAAATGTTCGGAGAACGCTTGGATTCGGAAGAGGATCAGAAAGCAGCATTCAGGATTGCAAATCAGATAGCGAAAGAGAGGTGTGATGTGATGGGGGTGAGTTGCTTGAAGGATGAAGTGGGACAAATCGTTGTCGACCCAGATGGAATTAAAGGAAGATGGAAAAGATATATGGAAATGCTGTTGAATACAGAGAATCAATGGGATGGCAATATCGAGAGTAACCCAGTTTTAGGACCGGCAGAGACGATAACTGAGAAGGAAGTTGAGGAAGCGATAAAAGCAATGAAGGGTAGAAAAGCGGGAGGGCCGACGGGAATTGTGGGAGATATGTTGAAGGCAGCAGGAATTTGGGGTGTGAAGAGAATGACAGAGATCTGTAATCTGGTGGTGAAAGAAGGCCGCATTCCAGTGGATTGGGAACTGAGTACCCTCGTCCCTCTATACAAGTGGAAAGGTGACCCTCTGGAGTGTGGCTCGTACCGAGCGATAAAGTTATTGGAGCATGGAATGAAGGTATTGGAAAGGGTGTTGGAGAGGAGGATAAGGAAGAAAGTGAAGATCGACGAAATGCAGTTTGGATTTATGCCAGGAAGAGGAACGACAGACGTGCTTTTCATTGTGAGGCAGTTGCAGGAGAAGTACATGGAGAAGAGGAAGAAGTTGTTTCTTGGGTTTGTTGATTTGGAGAAAGCATTCGATAGGGTTCCACACAAAGTATTGACATGGGCATTGAGGAAGATAGGAGTGGAGGAATGGTTGATCAGAGTAGTGATGGCAATGTACAAAAGAGCGCGCACAGCTGTAAGGACGAAGGACAGGAACAGTGATGAGTTTGAGGTGAAGGTGGGAGTGCATCAAGGGTCCCTACTAAGTCCACTACTATTTGTAGCTGTGATGGAGGTGCTGGCTCAGAACGTAAAGGAGGGTTTACCGTGGGAGTTGATGTATGCAGATGATCTGGTGTTGATTGCGGAAAGTATGGATGGACTGAAGGAAAAGATGAACAAGTGGAAGGAATGTATGGACACAAAAGGTCTGAAGGTGAATATCGGAAAGACGAAGGTGATGGCAAGTGGTAAAGCATGTGGTGAGGTGGAAAGAACTGGGAAGTGTCCCTGTGCTTTGTGTAGGAAGGGTGTCGGAGTGAACTCCATTCAATGTACAATGTGCGCAGAGTGGGTTCATCAAAAATGTAGTGGTCTGAGAGGGTCATTAACTAGTGTGGCAGCTACATTCAAATGTCAGGTGTGCACAGAGGGAGCTGCAGATGGAGGAAATGTTGAGTTGGATCTTGGAGACGGCGTGAAGCTGGAAGGTGTGAAAACATTTTGCTACCTCGGAGACATGCTGAATGGAGAAGGTGGATCAGACTCGGCAACGGTTCCTGGAGTGAGATGTGCATGGAAGAAGTTTCGGGAACTGAGTGGCATGCTGATGATGAGGGGAGTGTCGTTGAAGCTGAAGGGAAAGGTGTCTGCTGCATGTGTGAGAAGTGTTATGATTTATGGGAGCGAGACATGGGTAATGAACGTCGAGCAGCAACGAAGGTTGGAAAGGGTGGAAATGCGAATGGTTTGACGGATGTGCGGAGTATCGTTGAGAGAGAGGAAGACAAATGATGAATTGCGAAAGAAGATGGGAATAGAGCCTGTGATTGATGCTGTGAAGAGGAACAGGTTGAGATGGTTTGGTCATGTGTTGAGGAAGGATGAAAGTGACTGGTTGAGAAGAGTGATGGAAATGAATGTAGAAGGAAGTAGAGGACGGGGAAGACCGAGAAAGACTTGGCTAAAGATGGTGGAAGAAGAAATGCGGGCAATGGGGTTAACAAGGAGAGATGCAGAAAATAGGGCAAAATGGAGAAGATTGTCATGGGGACCGCAAGGTTAACCCCCACTCTCGTAGGGAAAATGGCCTTTAAAATGCATGTTGTTGTTTTGTTTTATATTCATGATTACAAACGTCGCAATACGTGGTATTCACCATATTTATATCGTAAAACTTTACTTAAACTAAAAATTCCGTGGTAATTTTTCGATACTTTTTCGCTTAAAATACAATTTTCTTGATGAAAACCTCGTAATTTATTGATACTTTTTCGTTTAAAATAAAAATTTACTTGATGAAAATCTCGTGGTAATTTATAGATACTTTTTTGCTTGGAATAAAGATCAGTTCTTGGCACAGATTCAAATTCGTATGGATCCTTGAGGGATAGTGTTTAAGTATTTGAACCTTTTTTTTTTTCAAATTTTTATTGTTTTTGTCTTTTGTAATTCCTGTGAATAAAATGATCCCAAGATTTCTTCTCCATTTGAATCATATAATTTGTAAGTCCAAGGGACCGTATCCATTACC
The DNA here is from genome assembly GCF_964187855.1 of Myxine glutinosa. Taxonomy (NCBI): domain Eukaryota; kingdom Metazoa; phylum Chordata; class Myxini; order Myxiniformes; family Myxinidae; genus Myxine; species Myxine glutinosa. The sequence goes on from NC_136262.1 coordinate 123,413,030, forward strand.
TCAACGATTTAAATAAGTTCATTAGTCCATCTCTTTGTATAACCTTTCTCAAAATGACTTTTCCATCTATATATTCTTACAATATCACCAACTTTATACTTGGGCTTTCTCAAATTAATCTGCTTTTCATATTCTAATTTTGTAAATGTTTCCGATGGTTTTGATTTTGTTGATGAATGAACTGTATTATTGTAATTATCTACAATGTCCTGAATTATAGGTACCCATTGTTGAGAAACGAGTTGTGTGAATTTTTTATATAGTCTCTTTCAAAGTGCGATTAAAATGCTCAATAACAACTGCCTTTCCTTCATTAAAAGTGCTGTATAATGTAATACCATTATCTTTAAGACATTTTATAAATATTTTGTTATAGAACTCTGTTCCTTCATCAGTCCATAACTTCTTTGGTTTTCTTTTGCTTTTGCTAAGTATTCCACTGAAAGCTAACATAAGAGTATTACCCCTTTTGTTTTTCAAAGGAACAACCCATGAAAAGCTATTCCTCAAATCAATAACGGTTGAAGCATATTTGTATCCCCCATCATTATTTAGTTCAATTCAATCAGTGGACCAGATGTGGTCGGTGCCTTTAGAATAAACTTTCCTTCTTTTAAAGTTTGTGATTATAGGTTTATGCAATTCATCAGCTAAAACTATTTGCTCCTCAGTCTTGATGACATCATCAGAGCTTAATAGTTTTTTGAGGGCTGGATTTTTGAGGGTGAAACACCTGGATTACCAACCCCAAGTCCCAACCTCAATTTAGCACTTATCAATTTTTTCACGATAAACCTATCAACTTTCTATCTCAGCGTTGGATTTTGTATCAAAGACAAATTATACATTTCTCTGTCGGCTTTATGTTTTTCATTCAACGTAGTGCTCTTCCCATAAGCAATATCATGCTTCATACACACTTTATCAACCCTATTGATACACACTTTATCAACTTTATCAACCAACCTCTAAGGTTTAGACCAAGGTTTAGGATTGTCAGCCTCATCTAATCTTTTATCCAAGTTTGTTCCTGGACCACAGAAAGAATACCCCAGTAGGTGTAATTCTCCTGGAATTCCAGTTGTTGTAAATTTACTCTCTGACAAAAACTTTTGTATATCTCCCCCACTTTTATGCTTAGAAATGAATTGACACTTTCTGGAGCCACAAACTAAACATATTCCCTTTTTCATGAACTCGATTATTTTTACCTTTAACATACGATATATTTTTAGTATTAGTTTTCTTTTTACACTTAACACAATAACTCATTTATTTATGAGAAAAATCTATACAGAGTGCAAAACCTTTTTGGTTTTCAACATATACATTTCTATCTTGATTTTTAAAATATAAAGAATCCTTAGAAATGCCTTCACTTTCTCCTCCATTTATTTACAAATAAAACTAACTAAAGTCAATAACACCAACATCATCAACCATATAATCTTTTCCTTCTTCTTCTTTATCCTCACTTTCTCGTTTAAATCTCATCCCTCTCCTTTTCCTCCCTTTCCTCCCTCTCCTCCTAGTAGTTATAAAATGCTGATTCTGGGACACCCCAAGCAAAATCCACGTATCCTCCTCTGGCAACTTTTTTAAAGTGGGCGGGGCCTAACAAAAAGTCGGCGCGGCCTAACAAAAAATAATTAATGAAGTAAAAAATTAACTCATTAATTAAATAATTTTCCTGATTTTCGCGATTGCAAGCATGCGAATATTTGTGAATGTTTGTGAATATGAATTTCTACAGTGGGTATGCAAAAACCCCCGGCATGCGTCATGGGCAATGCAATCAGTCGCAATGTAGGAACTCCCACCTCCCACATATTACAAACTATTACTTTAAGTAAAAAATAAAAAACTAATTTTTTTGTTGGAGTATATAAAATGAATGAACAACAAGACAGAATATTTCAATATATATTTAACGCAATTAAACATTTGGTTGAGAAAATTCTAATATGTATACATCTATCTATAATTCCAGTAATCTCTGTGTGTGTGTGTGTCTGTGTGTGTGTGTGTGTGTGTGTGTGTGTGTGTGTGTGTGTGTTTGTCTGTGACCGCTGTTTCTCGACAACTACCGGTCCGATATACTTGAAACTTGCCAGGTATATTGCTGGGGACCCGAGGATGTGCCTTTTCAAGGTTTCATATTAATCGGAGAAGTAGTTACCGAGCTATGGCGATTTCTTTACCAAACTCCGCAAGCCGTTCGCTTTGGACCAAACCATTTCATGTAAATAGACGGGGGGGATTGTCACCGTACTCGCAAGCCGTTCGGTTTGGCTTTGCGAATGGACCAAACCATTTCATGTAAATAGAGGGGGGGGGGGATTGTCACCGTACTCGCAAGCCGTTCACTTTGGCTTTGCGAATGGACCAAACCATTTGCGAATGGGCCAAACCATTTCATGTAAATAGAGGGGGGGGGGATATAATTTTAGATATATATATAGTACGGGCACGCCCTAGTAATTATAATAGGAATAACACACAAACTGAATGATTAAATGCTAAATCTTTTCAGAACTATATAAAATGGATGATTTTTTTAACCGTTTGGGAAAGTAAGATAAAATTTAATAATCATAAGAATCTCCCAAATTCATTAAGATGTCTAATAGTTGATTCAAGCGGATGTGGGAAAACCTGTTTGCTTTTAAAGATGCTCCTTACTCCAAACTTTTTGTATTATGAAAATTTAAGAATTTTCACAAAGTCAAGTTTGCAGCCAGAGTATCAACTGCTATCACAAGGTTTTAATGCAGGTCTTCAAAAAGAAGATATAACCGGTTTATTTAAATGTCAACACGAACGAAATGAGTACAATATTAAAGATTTAATACAACTATTTTATGGAGTATCACAAAATAGTAAAAATAAACGAAACCCACATCACCTACAGCCATAACTTGTATTCTCAGCGATAATATGGATGATATACCTTTACCCCAAAATTTAGATGAAACAAAAAAGAACCTCGTTATCTTTGATGTTTGTGTTAATGAGAGAAACCAAACGTTTATGGACAGTTACTATACAAGGGGGCGACATTCTTCTTGTAATTGTATTTATCTCAGCCAGTCATACTTTCAACTTCCTCGCCGCTCAATAAGAAATAATGCTTATACTTTTATTTTATTCATACTAAATTCAATCGATATAAATAATTTTTGGAATGATAATTGTTCTACATTATGTAGTAAAGAGGAATTTGAGGGGCATATGAAACATGGTTGAAAAATATAAATATATTGTTACGGAAATGGAGTACGGCACTCCCCTTGGGGGGGGGGGCCTGGGGGGGTTAGTCCCCCTTCTATTTTCACTGGCCGTCTCCGCTCCTGAAGCTGCTCGGCTCCCTCCGGAGAGGCAGGTGAGCAACCTCGTTCGCGACTGCGGAGACAAGATGTTAATTGCCGAGCGGATTAACAGCCGTGGCACGAACCATTAGCAAGTAACAAGACCCGATTCTTAACGTTGGCCAAATCGTGCCACAGGTATCCAATGGGGAAATCACGAAAACGAAACGGATTTAAAGGAAAGAAGGCAAGGTAGGAAGAACAAATATAATTTATTACGACTAATTATGTACAAGACCAAAAGTAACCAAGGAGAAGGAAAGATACGAAAATAAAGACAGAAGGATGGAAGGATCAGAAGACACAGTGCAAATACTAACTTATCTAAACAGGCTTAACTTATACCCCAGGACAAGACACACAAGACAGACGACAATCAGACTTACACGAATGGGGAATGAAGGCAGGAACGAATGGCTGGAAGGGGAGGAAGGTTCAGCTGGAGGTGGATGATTGGACGGATGAGGAGGTGGGATCACAAGGCGGGAAGGATGCGGGTGGTGGGTGTGATCTCGGCTCGAGTTGAGCAGCCACCGACTCTCCCCAATTGTCTCCGCACGGCGACGTTGCTTCGTGGCCACAACTGCCGTCACCGCTGTCGACGCTCAAAGCTGCTGTGGTTAAAACTGCGGTTTGTTCAAAGCTGCGGTTTGTTCAAAGCTGTGGTTTGTTCAAAGCTGCGGTGGACTCCTTTAGGTGAACTCATCCCTTCTCTGACGCATCTCTGGTGGGGGCGTCGCGTGATGGGTTATATAGGCCACACCCTCGAATCTTCGCGAACCTCCCTGATCGTTCTTTCTCCGCCCTCTCAAGCCAAACCCCTCATGCTTGGTTGGTTGATCGGGGCTGGCTCACTCCTCCTTCCGATGACGAGGGGCGGAGACACGCCTTTCTTCTCCGGACTGACCGCGTGCTCAATGGAGGGCGAATGCAGTTGGCAATGCGGTTGGAAATGGAGGCTTTGGGAATGGAGGCTTTGAGGGAATTTAAAAGGGGATCTATCTTATTTCAATTTGTTGCAATGCAGAGTCAACTAATGGGAAACACAGCCTTAAACTAATACACATAATAAGGAAATAACTATTTAGAAGGGTATATGGTGGCCTACGTGGATGTATCTGGACTAGCTAAGAGGACGACCTTTGACCTTTACACACAAAACGGAGATATTTTCAAGAAGATTCGCAAATCCGCAACACTGCATCCTCATCCTCCAGCCACGTTCGGGCCTATAAAACTTTAACTTAGTGTGACACGTAGGTGTAGTTCCCTCTACCTTTAACCTGACCCTGAGTGTGACAGTTTTAAAACACAAATAAATATGTCCCTCTGCTGCATTGCACCCTGCCTAACACATTTACGCCCACAGGATAACCGAATTGCGGAATGGTTCTCAAACTACACATGAACGGTGGGGAGCATTATTTACAAGTGACACTGATGGTATTTACTAAATGCAACCCAGGACCTGCGATTGTTCTTTTGGGGGGGGGGGGGGGGAGACAGCCTGCGCTGCATCGACGCACCAGCACCAATAAAGAGCACCATAAAGCACCATAATGCACAGTCACCACAGTTCATAATAAAAAATAAACAAACCCTGCTGGTGTCTTGTTCTTCGGCTCCCTCTGCTGGCCAATGTTCTTCCAGATGTTGTCAACTTCGTGTTTTGCTGCCTATTTGGTGGAAATAAAAAAAATGCACAAACGTGTCCGTTTTTTATTTATGGCCCACAGGGGCCGACTATGAGTGGTTCACCTGTGGGCTTGGTGCCCACCTCACCGGGTCCGCAAGCAAGATCTTGGGCCATCGTGGCCGGTTCCAGCAGAGGGGCCATGCCCCAACCCGTGGGGTCCATGAGTGGTGCTCAGCCACAGACATGTGGTCCATAAGTGGTGCATCGATGCAGGCAGCTGGTTGCGTGGGTTCGGGCACACAATGGCGGACTCCCGCACGCTCCCCTCGGTGCCCAGAGAGCACGATCCATGGGTCGGGGAAGGAAGACAGAGAGGGCAGGTTAGCGAGGGATAAGGTCACAAGGGTACACATCAATAAAGGCAATGCAAGGTGAGGTGCGCCTGGAGACCGAGCGGAGAAAAGCTCGTCCCTACCGTACGTCACCCCCCCCTGTTACCTGTTCTACCCTTGCCCGTTACCCCCGTATGTACAAAAATCTACACCCTTACCAATTCGTCACTACTGTCTCGTCTTCCCCATATTTCCCCTAATACCAAATTCATCACCACAATCCCTCGAATCCAAAATTTGCCATCACCAATTCATCATCAATCCTCATAAGGAGGGAGAGATGGAACAACAACGCAATGTCACACCCACGTCATGATGCGTCTCACAATCCAAACATTTGCACAGAAAAAAAACAATAACATGGCATGGTGTGGCGTTCTGTCACCTCAGGTGAGTGGATGTAGATGGTGCGAGGAGATTCCAATCCTATCTACCTTCTAAATGACATTAACACACTTTACACTACCCGGGGTCTTTCCCTGCCAATCCATTGGCAATCTTACTCTATGCGGTTTTAAGAACCAAATTCCCATTGACCAAACTGTGGTGCTTCATCAATTTGGGGTCTCACTCCCCCGATTCAACTCCCTGTGCCTTTGCACAATTTCAGGACTGGGTCGTGTGGCTCTCCCAGCAGGTCTACCCACCTGCACACCTCCACCACTGCAGTTGCCTCCGAGCTTACCTGCTCCTTACCTAACCTATCTAACTGGGGAAGGCCCTCTGGCGCTCTCCCCACTCGGTGCCCTCTCTGGCACTGGGCTACCCGGGTCCGTCCTCCGGATCCTCGGGCCCCATCCACAACTCTAACGGCTCCCAGAGCCCACCTGTGGCCTCACCTGGCCGACATCCTAACAGTGGCGGAGTGCCCATTTGACTACACACACTAACAGGCCACACGCCCAGCCATTTCCACGTCACTAATGCACCCATCCAAACACCATTCTTCCACATGCACCACAGATGCCAATATCCAACCACAATTTACCTACTCCCTCTACCTAACTCTTAAACTACCCACCCCGGGTATTCGTGATGGGGTCCATCCTCCCCATCCACTGCCTTCACACCATCCACTCCACTCCACAGTTTTCACCATACTCACTCCACACCATCCATTCCATACTCCATATATTCCATACTCCAAGTATTCCACACAACCATTCTCCATACACCTGTATTTGCACACCTGTGCAATCACACCTGGTGCCACCTGCACCCTCCTTCCTCCCAGGCTTCTTCAATCATTCCATACAATGCACAACCACCATTGTTCCTCCTGCACTGCTCCATACACTTCTACGCTCAATACAACTCACAATCACCTCACTCACTTTTCACAATACACTTCCGAATACACTTTCAATTCTCAAACACACGGCATCATCTGATCTACCTGGTGCCCTGCTAAAACTCGCGCTTCGCCGTCGCCCCTTACATTATTGCGCTCCCTCGTCATTATAATCCATTCTAACCTCTCTATGTCCCCACTAACTGTATAATGTCGCTACTTAAATCTACAGTTATCTATGGTCATCTTCTCTAGATCCCTATACATTATCCTAACCCTCCCTCGGCGAGCTTACACTGCCATAAACCCAATAGCTAGTGCTCATGTGCCCCATCGTGAGGGATGGTGGATTTGCCATCCCTCCACATCGGACATCTCTCATTATCAATTTTGCCATCAAATTCCAGCCAATCAAAAATTTTCCAATTACAAATTCCCTATCCCTACCAAATATCCTTTCACTGGAGCCTCGGTGCATCTTTACCTCATTAAAACTCGGCTTCGCAAAGCCGAGCAATGAATGTGGGTGGTTTGTTGCCGGCGGTTGGGTCCGTCCGGCATTCGGTGCGGGGAAGGAGATTTACTCGGGCCGAGATTCCACGCACCATCTCGGCACGGAACCGCCCGATGCCCCAATCTCGGCCGGCCGGAACGCCGCGACCACAAAGGGTCGCCGTGCCGATCCTTCCTACTGGGCCGCCCGCTCCGCTTAGCGGAGCACAGACGCGACCGTTTAGAGCGAGGCCCGGCGTGGATCCCGCACGGCGGTTCTTTCGAAACCGCCGTGGTTACGATCCCCGCTGGTTCCCACTGCACACAAAGCCCGGCACGAACCGAGGGCTCGTTTCAGCTAAAAGTCGACCTAACCGCTATCCCGTTTAGCGTTGATGCTTCACTTGCATGCTCACACCCCGCGTTCCGTTCCTTGCTCACACATCCAACTGTCTCCATACTCTCCGTCATTGCACCTTCTCTTACACACACCCCAGGTACACTCATAGACTTCGTCACACGCCTGACCACCGCACACCTTGGCACACACTTGTCGTTCGTACACCTCATCAACACACCGCTTCGCACCCCCTCCTCGGTCACATCCTCTGTGACAACCATGGGTGTGCACTCACCTGCACACCCAATCACGTGCTTCACTACAACTCAAGCGTGCACTCCCACACGCGCTCGACCATTCCAGGTGTGCATCCTTCCATTCCAGGTGTACATTCTCTCTCACCTGCCACAACCGACTCGTGCTCCGTGTCACTCACACTATTCTCACCACCACACTCGGTCGCGCATTCACCCTTACTCTCAACAGCGCACTCTGTAAGCATACACCCGTCCGTTACACCCCTTTCTCGTGCATCCTCTTGTGCACACTCTCCCGTTACGTCCTCCGTAACACTCACCACAGGTGTGCACTCTTCCATTACATCCCCTGTAACACTCCCCATCACGCGCTTCCATGTGCCCCCCCCCCGCACCTGCGCCACGACCAACTCACTCCCGACAGCACACTCACTCCTCGGCGCGCACTTTTTCCTCACACACCCCATAGTCGGACATCCTCGCACACCTCCTCTTTCCATACACTCCGGACCAGTCATACACCTCACCATTGGTCCCTCACGAACACCCGGGTCTAAACCAACACCCAAGCCGACTGAATCTCCCCTCACACCATATACATTTCCGAGTATATTGCCACTCACCTCGGCACCTCGTCTTCTCTCCTCCTCCGCCACCTGCAAACTCTTTATTTGGTTAGTAAGCACATGATCACGATTTGAGCACAGACCTTGCACCAATTCCATCACCTCCTCCTTTATCTCTCTCTTAGTTTCCCTCTGTCTCTTCTTAATTTCACTTACCCCCTCTTCCACATCCTCTAATTTTTGCTTCACCTCTTTCATTTCCCGGTGCGCCCCCTCAATTTTGTCCTCTAAGGCCACCTTGATCGTTTCTATGTGCGTCCTCACCTCCCGTTCTTTCGTCTCCATTGCCTCTGTCACCTCGTCCAACCTCTTTGTCAACCCCTCATGTACCATCTGACATTCCCGCTTCGTCGCTACCAGTTCCTTTTTTATTTCTTTCTGCGTCGCCTTTAACCCCCCGATTATCGCAGTGTTCTTTTCCACCTGCTCCACTAATTCATTTTGTCCCACCGTCAGCTGTTCTACTCCCCTCGTCAGATCCTCTATGCCCCCTGTAACCTAGCCGTACTATTTCTTAACTCTTTCTCCATACGCTCCTCACCTCGCTTTACCTCCTCGCGTACCCCCGCGACCTCTTCGCCCACACCTCGTCTGATCTCCTCCCCCATTTCTCCCATCTCTTTGGTAGCTGCTGCCCTCATCTGTTCCAAATCATTCCTCTGGGCATCCAATTTGGTTTCCAACCCGATTTTCACCTCCTCTATCTGATCTCCCATTTGTTTAATTTCCCAGGCAGATTGCTCCCCTATTTCCCTCAATTTGCCTTCCATAGTGTTTTCTAACCTCCCTAACCCATTCTTCACCCCCTCCATCTGGTTCTCCTGGGCAGCCATTCTATTTTCCAACCCCGTTAACCCCTCCTTCATTTCCCAAATTTGATTACCCATGTCCTCTAGTTGGCCCCCCAATTTACCTTCGAGCCCCCCGATTTGGCTTCCCATATCATTTCTCAATTCCCCGATTTGGTTTTCTAATCCCCCAAATTTATTGTCTAAACCCTCCAATTTGCTGTCTAACTTCCCAATTTGGGCACTAGTACCCCGCGCTTCATCCCTCATTGCTCCCAATTGCTCACTGGTACCCCTCGCTTCGTCCCTCATTCTGCTTTCCATCCCTTCCATTTCTGCCCTTGATTTGTCCCCCTGCAGGTTCAGGGACGCCTGCATTTGTGCCATAAATTGATCCATAAGGGCCTGCATTTGGACCACCCCCATTGGCGCACGCGAGGGCGCCATCTTGTGCACCTGATACCCACGCAACCACATATTCATTGCTCTCCTCTTCTCTCTCCCCCATATACACTTCCCTGGGGTCCTGGGTCGACTCTAACCCTTCTATCTCTCCCACCGGCATCCGATCGCTTTGACTATCCATGGCACGATTTTAAATTTGGATGTTATTAAATAAAATCTTGGCCACTCGTAATTTTGAGTGCGCTAAGCGCACTTCAGGTCCGAATCTCGCTCCTGGCACCAATTGTTACGGAAACGGAGTACGGCACTCCCCTTAGGGGGGGGGGTTAGTCCCCCTTCTATTTTCACTGGCCGTCTCCACTCCTGAAGCTGCTCGGCTCCCTCCGGAGAGGCAGGTGAGCAACCTCGTTCGCGACCGCGGACAAGATGTTAATTGCCGAGCGGATTAGCAGCCGCGGCACGAACCATTAGCAAGTAACTAGACCCGATTCTTAACGTTGGCCAAATCGTGCCACAGGTATCCAATAGGGAAATCACTAAAACGAAACGGATGTAAAGGAAAGAAGGCAAGGTAGGAAGAACAAATATAATTTATTACTACTAATTATGTACAAGACCAAAAGTAACCAAGGAGGAGGAAAGATACGAAAATAAAGACAGAAGGATGGAAGGATCAGAAGACACAGTGCAAATACGAACTTATCTAAACAGGCTTAACTTATACCCCAGGACAAGACACACAAGACAGACGACAATCAGACTTACACGAATGGGGAATGAAGGCAGGAACGAATGGCTGGAAGGGGAGGAAGGTTCAGCTGGAGGTGGATGATTTGATGGACGAGGAGGTGGGATCACAAGGGGGGAAGGATGCGGGTGGTGGGTGTGATCCCGGCTCGAGTTGAGCAGCCGCCGACTCTCCCCAATTGTCTCCGCACGGCGACGTTGCTTCGTGGCTGCAACTGCCGTCACCGCTGTCGACGCTCAAAGCTGCTGTGGTTAAAACTGCGGTTTGTTCAAAGCTGCGGTTTGTTCAAAGCTGTGGTTTGTTCAAAGCTGCAGTGGACTCCTTTAGGTGAACTCATCCCTTCTCTGACGCATCTCTGGTGGGGGCGTCGCGTGACGGGTTATATAGGCCACACCCTCAAATCTTCACGAACCTCCCCGATCGTTCTTTCTCCGCCCTCTCAAGCCAAACCCCTCGTGCTTGGTTGGTTGATCGGGGCTGGCTCACTCCTCCTTCCGATGACGAGGGGTGGAGACACGCCTTTCTTCTCCGGACTGACCGCATGCTCAATGGAGGGCGAATGCAGTTGGCAATGCGGTTGGAAATGGAGGCTTTGGGAATGGAGGCTTTGAGGGAATTTAAAAGGGGATCTATCTTATTTCAATTTGATGCAATGCAGAGTCAACTAATGGGAAACACAGCCTTAAACTAATACACATAATAAGGAAATAACTATTTAGAAGGGTATATGGTGGCCTACGTGCATATATATGGACTAGCTAAGAGGACGACCTTTGACCTTTACACACAAAACGGAGATATTTACAAGAAGATTCGCAAATCCACAACAATATTGTTGTTAAAGAGGATGATATAATAACCAATAATTTTTTTTGTATAAATAAAATGAACGCCGAAGAACGAGAAAGAAAATTTAAGGAATATAATCAATTCGTATCAAAAGTTGTTAAACAATAGGAAGAGATAAAGAAGAAACTGAGACATAGTCCAGCGGATTAGCAAACCAATTGTTCATTTTTTGATAAAAGCATCAAAATTGGCACAGACATAGATAATTACATAGTAGCCGGCGAAGCCGGTGTTGTAAATAAACTCGTACGTATTATGTTGAAAAGCCAGATTTTGCTGGATCCCTTGAGAATTTCGAAGCTTTGACGCACCAAATCGCTCAATGGATGCCGCCATCTTGCGGATGCGGAAGTATGCATAACAAATTGAAAAAAGTTCAATAGGAGTTTGTTTCACCCGTCTTTTTTTGATTCACAATCTTATGCACCTCTAATTTGTAATTAAAATACTTTAAGACCAACCTCGGCCCGCACGGGCCTGGTTATCTTCAACGAAAATCGTCACCAAACACCGGAACCAATGAGATTCGAGCATTTGAAAAAATATTTCAAAAACCAAATCGCTCAATGGAGGCCGCCATCTTGCGGATCCGGAAGTATGCATAAAAAATTGCGAAAAAGTTCAAGAGGAGTTTGTTTCACCCGTCTTTGTTTGATTCACAATCTTATGCACCTCTAATTTGTAATTAAAATACTTTAAGACCAACCTCGTTCCCCGGGCCCTGGTTATCTTCAACGAAAATCGTCACGAAACACCGGAACCAATGAGATTCGAGTATTTGAAAAAATATTTTAAAAAGCTTATTACCGTGTTTCGGAGGCTGAAAACAGCGTCAAATATTCTAAAATTGATGAAGAATTGTTTTTTAGAAATCTCGCAGCCGGAAATATCCGAAGTTGAGACGTAATTCACCGAATTAATCAAGAAGGAAATTTTATAAATTTTAATCTCATGCAGAATGCAAATGGTGTCATTTTGAACTGGGTACGGTACCTACTACACCAACCTACTACCAACTACCTAACCTACTGATGGGTAAAATAGTGGCAAGAGGCTTTGGCTTCGCCGGCTCATTGCGGCTTTGCAGTCGGGTACTAGTAAACAATTTCAGATATGGAGGCACTTGAAATTGTACCTATGTTGGCCAGAGCGGCCATTTTCCAATATGGCCGCCATGCTGCATTAGCGATATAGATAATGCCTACTAGATGTCTTTGTTTGTGTCTAATAGCCACTTTAGAGCTGCCAATTGCTCATGATCTTATGCCAGAATATTAACCAGGTGCTGGCCTGAATATTTATGGGCGCCATTTTTCAAAATGACCGCCATGTTCACAAAATGGGATCATGTCTGAGCATATTGCTTTAAAACAGTTCAGCTTATGTAAAAATTGACGTACTGCTAGGTATATTAGTTTCTTGGACATTCTCCTTCACACCAGCAGAGAGCTGTGCATTCAAGTGCAGCCTTTTTGCACTTTCAGCGGTTACGGCATCCTTTCTTGCAGCCACAGGAGATCAACTCATAGCAGGTTTTGGATGCTTCAGGAAGTGTCATCCAATTTGGTTGATAAAGTCCATCATCAGTCTTTGTCCAACCCCAGCTACATGGAGAAGGAAGTGCATTTTGTGGAAGCAGTGTCTGGCCCCAGATATGGCCACCCTGGAAAACAGCCCTCTTAACATGTTGTTCTAGAGCAGCCTGTGTTGGTGGAATTCGCTTAATAGAGTTATTCTTTGCAAACAGCTTCTTCCTAGCCTTGTTAACATCAGTGCAAGTACTTGTTCGATCAAAGAGGAGTATGACGAACCTCTCAATGACACTCGTGCTTTGTTCCGAGATCCCACTGGGAGCACGTGCCAGTCGCAAAAGTGCATCAGTGAGTTCCAAGTAGCCCATGCGGTTTTCTTTCCATGTCCAACAAAGGCTGACACCGTATCACACCCTGTTAGGGCATGAAACATTGGAAGTGCACGTGATTTCTCTGGACCCAGACAGGCTGCAATTTTGTGGGTTGGTATGTAGCGAAAATTATTTCCTGTTTCAAAAGCTAGCCACAGTTCATCTTTATCTGGTAGTGTATGAGCTACCATCACAGCCAACACCACAACATCGGTGTCAACAGTACATACTAGTATCTGGTGATGTCCGTGCTTTGCAGCATGTGTTACATGCAGCAACATTCGACTGTTTGCCTCTTCATGGTTGCATGGTGCAAGTGAGTCAATGTCCTGTTGTGGTGGCACACAGAGTACCCGGTCCCCATCTGTGACTACCAGCTCCTTGTTTTCAGTATCGAATGAATGGATGCCCTGGCTGTTGCTTTTAGAGAATCAATTACAGAGCTGTCCCAGACCAGATCTAGACGTGATGTATGTTGAAGCTGTCCTAAGATGTATGGGATGAACACCTGACTGGCATATTCAAGAAATGTCTTTGCAGTTCCTGCCTTCAGCATTTGAATGATGGCTGCTCCATCTAATACTATATTGGTGACACTAGGAGCTTCTGATTGCGCATTGGAAAGGCCTTCCAGACACGTCAACAAGTAACTCTTGGTGCCTAGGTGAAGTCTCCCTGCCTCAGAGAGTGCTGTTGGGCATCCTTGGTTCTCGTGTCGAAAGAATTCATCAAGATTTCCATCCCGAGTCTGACAGCATTACTTTCTTCATTTCCGGCTGTGGGCCTGACAGGATGGCCTAGACTAGAAGTACACACATTTGCCTCCCAGCTGTCTCGCCTGGGTAGGAGTCTCGGCCCAGATAATAACTGTCATCTCGGTGTTTCACAGTCAGGGTGATTCATCATTGTGTTTGCTGTCCCTCGGATGGACGTCACACTGAGTGACCCATCTGCCGGCATGAGGTAGCGGATGTTAAAGAACTCACGGTGTCCTTCGTGAAGAGTAGGCGAGCTATCGCCGGCATCATGAACAGATTCAAAATTCACGCCGTAACCGGGAGAGGGAAATGCCTCAGCGATACACAGCACACCGCCCTCAGCTACCTCAACCAACGATGCCACTCGCAGCCATGTGCTGCATGCAAAAGAAGAAGAAGAATCCCTGCTCATATGCTTGGAGGAGCAAATCTAATCCCATTAGGCCTTGATTTATGACGAGTGATGGAAATTAATTTTCACTTCACAGAATGTTACAACATGAAAGATTATGGTCACCTGGGTGCTTCGATTGTCTCCTGTTACTCGAGATTTTCGTCCAATCAGGTCGATTCAAAAATGTCGTTTGACTCGACGATCCCACTGTGTTTCAGTCCCCTGCAGGCCGCAAGCCTTCCTCCACGTGGTCCAGTCTCTAATGTTTAAATCTTGGAATTGAAAATGTTTCTAATGCTGTGAACGTTTGTATTTTTCAGGGTGCAGGACATATGGTGCCAACGGATAACCCCGAAGCTGCGTTTGCAATGTTTTCACGCTTTATCCAAAAGCAGCCGTTCGAACACCTGGACTGGGCTCATGTGGAATGTGCGCCATTTTGTTCCAAGCTTCATCATGGGATTTCGCTTTATTTTTTTGGATTATGCAATGCAAGATCAAAGAGAATAATAAATGCTGTCGCCTACCCCATTCACTTGATTTAATCCAACCCTGCTCAAAATTTTGGTGAAATTGGTTGTTGCGTGCAATATAATGTAGTTATAAACCCCCATTGTTGTGCTAGACCAGCAAAAGTAAAAGCCTCATTCTCTTCCCCCCCCCCCCACACCCCCCACCCCCCCCCCCCACTTCCCCCCCTCACCCCCCACTCCCCCCCCTCACCCCCACTCCCCCTCACCCCCACTCCCCCCTCACCCCCCACTCCCCTCACCCCCCCAATCCCCTCACTCACCCCCCACTCCCCTCACTCCCCCCTCACTCCCCCCCACTCCCCTCCCTCACCCCCCCCCCCCCACTCCCCTCACACCTTACTGATTGAATGGAATAGGTTGAGCAACAGGAATGTTAATAACCTC
This sequence comes from Myxine glutinosa, assembly GCF_964187855.1. Lineage (NCBI taxonomy): Eukaryota > Metazoa > Chordata > Myxini > Myxiniformes > Myxinidae > Myxine > Myxine glutinosa. The sequence continues at coordinate 123,428,194 of NC_136262.1, forward strand.
CCATGGCCAGGCCAAAGTGGCGACGCAAATAAAATGTAACCCTTCTGGGACAGCTCGAGTACCATGTGAGGGTCAAGTTGAACTTGCACTCGCTCCGAAGAAGAAAACATGCAATATGACACAATCGAACAACATTTGGTTGATATTGACAAACAACATTTGATATTGTCGTGCACTCTATTTTAAATCATACTGGTGTGAATTATTAAGCCGACACATTCTATTGTTGGATATTTCTCCAATAAATTTGGCTGCACTTTTCCCAACACTCCGAAATGGTCTTTTTGTAATCGTGCGGAATCCTCCGGACGTTTATCGAGAGACGTTTGTTGTCTCATCGTTTGCAACGTCATTTGCCTCGTCTCGGTAAACTTTTCTCAGGCCCAAAACATCTTTTTCAAAGTGAATGAACAATGAATTCCTCCTGTTGCTCGTGACTATTTTTTGTAAATCTGTGCGTTATGGCTACAGCAATAAACGAATTGTGATTCACGTACGATGATGCCGTCATAATTTTTCAAAATCTCACATCTAGAGTTTAAAAGTGCGACGAACAAATAATTTGTTGAATTATTCCCACCACCACTCACCACCACCATCGGAACCAACAGACACACACCGAACATCTCCCTCCACACACGTCTCCAACACCCCACCCCCTCCACACACGTCCCCAACACCCCACCCCCTCCACACACCACCAACCCCCCATTCCACACACACATCCCCAACACCCCACCCCTCCACACACATCCCCAACACCCCACCCCCTCCACACACATCCCCAACACCCCACCCCTCCACACACATCCCCAACAACCCCACCACTCCACACACACCCCAACAACCCACCCCCTCCACACACATCCCCAACATCCCCACACATCCCCAACACCCAACCCCCTCCACACACATCCCCAACACCCAATCCCCTCCACACACATCCCCAACACCCAACCCCTCCACACACATCCCCAACACCCCACCCCTCCACACACATCCCCAACACCCCACCCCCTCCACACACATCCCCAACACCCCACCCCCTCCACACACATCCCCAACACCCCACCTCCTCCACACACATCCCCAACACCCCACCCCCTCCACACACATCCCCAACACCCCGCCCCCTCCACACACATCCCCAACACCCCACCCCTCCACACACATCCCCATCACCCAACCCCTCCAAACACATCCCCAACACTCCACACACATCCCCAACACCCCACCCCTCCACAAACATCCCCAACACCCCACCCCTCCACACACATCCCCAACACCCCACCCCTCCACACACATCCCCAACACCCCACCCCTCCACACACATCCCCAACACCCCACCCCTCCACAAACATCCCCAACACCCTACACACACACACACACACACACACACACACACACACACACACACACACACACACACACACACACACACACACACACACACACACACACACACACACACACACACACACACACCACCACCACCACCACCACCCCACACCGCCCCCCAACACCCCACCCCCTCCAGTTTATGAATGATTATCAGCTATGTATCAGTATGAATGATTATCAGCTATGTATCAGTATGAATGATTTATCAGCTATGTATCAGTATGAATGATTTTTCAGCTATGTGTTAGGATGAATGATTTTTCAGCTATGTATCAGTATGAATGATTTATCAGCTATGTATCAGTATGAATGATTATCAGCTCTGTATCAGTATGAATGATTATCAGCTATGTATCAGTATGAATGATTATCAGCTATGTATCAGTATGAATGATTATCAGCTATGTATCAGTATGAATGATTTATCAGCTATGTATCAGTATGAATGATTATCAGTTATGTGTCAGTATGAATGATTATCAGCTATGTATCAGTCTGAATGATAATCAGCTATGTATCAGTATGAATGATTATCAGCTATGTATCAGTATGAATGATTATCAGCTATGTGTCAGTATGAATGATTATCAGCTATGTATCAGTATGAATGATTATCAGCTATGTATCAGTATGAATGATTATCAGCTATGTGTCAGTATGAATGATTATCAGCTATGTATCAGTATGAATGATTATCAGCTATGTGTCAGTATGAATGATTATCAGCTATGTATCAGTATGAATGATTATCAGCTATGTATCAGTATGAATGATTATCAGCTATGTATCAGTATGAATGATTTATCAGCTATGTATCAGTATGAATGATTTATCAGCTATGTATCAGTATGAATGATTATCAGCTATGTATCAGTATGAATGAGTAATCAGCTAAGTATCAGTATGAATGATAAATATCAGCTATGTATCAGTATGAATGATTATCAGCTATGTGTCAGTATGAATGATTATCAGCTATGTATCAGTATGAATGATTATCAGCTATGTATCAGTATGAATGAGTAATCAGCTATGTATCAGTATGAATGATTATCAGCTATGTATCAGTATGAATGATTATCAGCTATGTATCAGTGTATCAGTATGAATGAGTAATCAGCTATGTATCAGTATGAATGATTTATCAGCTATGTATCAGTATGAATGATTTATCAGCTATGTATCAGTATGAATGATTAATCAGCTATGTATCAGTATGAATGCTTATCAGCTATATATCAGTATGAATGATTATCAGCTATGTATCAGTATGAATGATTATCAGCTATGTATCAGTATGAATGATTATCAGCTATGTGTCAGTATGAATGATTATCAGCTATGTATCAGTATGAATGATTATCAGCTATGTATCAGTATGAATGAGTAATCAGCTATGTATCAGTATGAATGATTATCAGTTATGTATCAGTATGAATGATTATCAGCTATGTATCAGTATGAATGATTATCAGCGATGTATCAGTATGAATGATTAATCAGCTATGTATCAGTATGAATGAGTAATCAGCTATGTATCAGTATGAATGATTATCAGTTATGTATCAGTATGAATGATTATCAGCTATGTATCAGTATGAATGATTATCAGCTTTGTTTCAGTATGAATGATTATCAGCTATGTATCAGTATGAATGATTATCAGCTATGTATCAGTATGAATGATTATCAGCTATGTATCGGTGTATCAGTATGAATGATTATCAGCTATGTATCAGTATGAATGATTTATCAGCTATGTATCAGTATGAATGATTATCAGCTATGTATCAGTCTGAATGATTATCAGCTATGTATCAGTATGAATGATTTATCAGCTATGTATCAGTATGAATGATTAATCAGCTATGTATCAGTATGAATGATTATCAGCTATATATCAGTATGAATGATTATCAGCTATGTATCAGTATGAATGATTATCAGCTATGTATCAGTATGAATGATTATCAGCTATGTATCAGTATGAATGATTATCAGCAATGTATCAGTATGAATGAGTAATCAGCTATGTATCAGTATGAATGATTTATCAGCTATGTATCAGTATGAATGATTATCAGCGATGTATCAGTATGAATGAGTAATCAGCTATGTATCAGTATGAATGATTATCAGCTATGTATCAGTATGAATGATTATCAGCTATGTATCAGTGTATCAGTATGAATGATTAACAGCTATGTGTCAGTATGAATGATTATCAGCTATGTATCAGTATGAATGATTATCAGCGATGTATCAGTATGAATGAGTAATCAGCTATGTATCAGTATGAATGATTATCAGCTATGTATCAGTATGAATGATTATCAGCTATGTATCAGTGTATCAGTATGAATGATTATCAGCTATGTATCAGTATGAATGATTTATCAGCTATGTATCAGTATGAATGATTTATCAGCTATGTATCAGTATGAATGATTAATCAGCTATGTATCAGTATGAATGATTATCAGCTATATATCAGTATGAATGATTATCAGCTATGTATCAGTATGAATGATTATCAGCTATGTATCAGTATGAATGATTATCAGCAATGTATCAGTATGAATGATTATCAGCTATGTATCAGTATGAATGATTATCAGCTATGTATCAGTGTATCAGTATGAATGATTATCAGCTATGTATCAGTATGAATGAATAATCAGCTATGTATCAGTGTATCAGTATGAATGATTATCAGCTATGTATCAGTATGAATGATTATCAGCTTTATATCAGTATGAATGATTTATCAGCTATGTATCAGTATGAATGATTATCAGCTATGTATCAGTATGAATGATTATCAGCTCTGTATCAGTATGAATGATTTATCAGCTATGTATCAGTATGAATGATTTTTCAGCTATGTGTTAGGATGAATGATTTTTCAGCTATGTATCAGTATGAATGATTTATCAGGTATGTATCAGTATGAATGATTATCAGCTATGTATCAGTATGAATGATTATCAGCTATGTATCAGTATGAATGATTATCAGCTATGTATCAGTATGAATGATTATCAGCTATGTATCAGTATGAATGATTTATCAGCTATGTATCAGTATGAATGATTTATCAGTTATGTGTCAGTATGAATGATTATCAGCTATGTATCAGTCTGAATGATAATCAGCTATGTATCAGTATGAATGATTATCAGCTATGTATCAGTATGAATGATTATCAGCTATGTGTCAGTATGAATGATTATCAGCTATGTATCAGTATGAATGATTATCAGCTATGTATCAGTATGAATGATTATCAGCTATGTGTCAGTATGAATGATTATCAGCTATGTATCAGTATGAATGATTATCAGCTATGTGTCAGTATGAATGATTATCAGCTATGTATCAGTATGAATGATTATCAGCTATGTATCAGTATGAATGATTATCAGCTATGTATCAGTATGAATGATTATCAGCTATGTATCAGTATGAATGATTATCAGCTATGTATCAGTATGAATGATTATCAGCTATGTATCAGTATGAATGATTATCAGCTATGTGACAGTATGAATGATTATCAGCTATGTATCAGTATGAATGATTATCAGCTATGTATCAGTATGAATGATTATCAGCTATGTGTCAGTATGAATGATTATCAGCTATGTATCAGTATGAATGATTATCAGCTATGTGTCAGTATGAATGATTATCAGCTATGTATCAGTATGAATGATTATCAGCTATGTATCAGTATGAATGATTATCAGCTATGTATCAGTATGAATGATTATCAGCTATGTATCAGTATGAATGATTATCAGCTATGTGTCAGTATGAATGATTATCAGCTATGTATCAGTATGAATGATTATCAGCTATGTATCAGTATGAATGATTATCAGCTATGTATCAGTATGAATGATTATCAGCTATGTGTCAGTATGAATGATTATCAGCTATGTATCAGTATGAATGATTATCAGCGATGTATCAGTATGAATGATTATCAGCTATGTATCAGTATGAATGATTATCAGCTATGTATCAGTCTGAATGATTTATCAGCTATGTGTCAGTATGAATGATTATCAGTTATGTGTCAGTATGAATGATTATCAGCTATGTATCAGTCTGAATGATTATCAGCTATGTATCAGTATGAATGATTATCAGTTATGTGTCAGTATGAATGATTATCAGCTATGTATCAGTATGAATGATTATCAGCTATGTATCAGTATGAATGATTATCAGCTATGTATCAGTATGAATGATTATCAGCTATGTATCAGTATGAATGATTATCAGCTATGTGTCAGTATGAATGATTATCAGCTATGTATCAGTATGAATGATTTATCAGCTATGTATCAGTCTGAATGATTATCAGCTATGTGTCAGTATGAATGATTATCAGTTATGTGTCAGTCTGAATGATTATCAGCTATGTATCAGTATGAATGATTATCAGTTATGTGTCAGTCTGAATGATTATCAGCTATGTATCAGTCTGAATGATTATCAGCTATGTGTCAGTATGAATGATTATCAGTTATGTGTCAGTCTGAATGATTATCAGCTATGTATCAGTATGAATGATTATCAGTTATGTGTCAGTCTGAATGATTATCAGCTATGTGTCAGTATGAATGATTATCAGCTATGTATCAGTATGAATGATTATCAGCTATGTGTCAGTCTGAATGATTATCAGCTATGTATCAGTATGAATGATTATCAGCTATGTATCAGTCTGAATGATTATCAGCTATGTGTCAGTATGAATGATTATCAGCTATGTATCAGTATGAATGATTATCAGCTATGTATCAGTCTGAATGATTATCAGCTATGTGTCAGTCTGAATGATTATCAGCTATGTATCAGTATGAATGATTATCAGCTATGTATCAGTCTGAATGATTATCAGCTATGTGTCAGTCTGAATGATTATCAGCTATGTATCAGTATGAATGATTATCAGCTATGTATCAGTCTGAATGATTATCAGCTATATGTCAGTATGAATGATTATCAGCTATGTATCAGTATGAATGATTATCAGCTATGTGTCAGTCTGAATGATTATCAGCAATGTATCAGTATGAATGATTATCAGCTATGTATCAGTCTGAATGATTATCAGCTATGTGTCAGTATGAATGATTATCAGCTATGTATCAGTATGAATGATTATCAGCTATGTGTCAGTATGAATGATTATCAGCTATGTATCAGTATGAATGATTATCAGCTATGTGTCAGTCTGAATGATTATCAGCTATGTATCAGTATGAATGATTATCAGCTATGTGTCAGTATGAATGATTTATCAGCTATGTATCAGTATGAATGATTATCAGCTGTGTATCAGTCTGAATGATGATCAGCTATGTATCAGTATGAATGATTATCAGCTATGTGTCAGTATGAATGATTATCAGCTATGTGTCAGTATGAATGATTATCAGCTATGTATCAGTATGAATGATTATCAGCTATGTATCAGGATGAATGATTATCAGCTATGTATCAGTATGAATGATTATCAGCTATGTGTCAGTATGAATGATTATCAGCTATGTATCAGTCTGAATGATTATCAGCTATGTATCAGTATGAATGATTATCAGCTATGTATCAGGATGAATGATTATCAGCTATGTATCAGTATGATTATCAGCTATGTATCAGGATGAATGATTATCAGCTATGTATCAGTATGAATGATTATCAGCTATGTGTCAGGATGAATGATTATCAGCTATGTGTCAGTATGAATGATTATCAGCTATGTATCAGTATGAATGATTATCAGCTATGTATCAGTCTGAATGATTATCAGCTATGTATCAGTATGAATGATTATCAGCTATGTATCAGTATGAATGATTATCAGCTATGTATCAGTCTGAATGATTATCAGCTATGTGTCAGTATGAATGATTATCAGCTATGTATCAGTATGAATGATTATCAGCTATGTATCAGTCTGAATGATTTTCAGTTATGTATCAGTATGAATGATTATCAGCTATATATCAGTATGAATGATTATCAGCTATGTGTCAGTATGAATGATTATCAGCTATGTGTCAGTATGAATGATTATCAGCTATGTATCAGTATGAATGATTATCAGCTATGTATCAGTCTGAATGATTATCAGCTATGTATCAGTCTGAATGATTATCAGCTATCTATCAGTCTGAATGATTATCAGCTATGTATCAGTATGAATGATTATCAGCTATGTGTCAGTATGAATGATTAATCAGCTATGTTTCAGTATGAATGATTATCAGCTCTGTATCAGTATGAATGATTATCAGCTATGTATCAGTATGAATGATTATCAGCTTTGTGTCAGTATGAATGATTATCAGCTATGTATCAGTATGAATGATTATCAGCTATGTATCAGTATGAATGATTATCAGCTATGTATCAGTCTGAATGATTATCAGCTATGTATCAGTATGAATGATTATCAGCTATGTATCAGTATGAATGATTATCAGCTATGTATCAGTATGAATGATTATCAGCTATGTGTCAGTATGAATGATTATCAGCTATGTATCAGTATGAATGATTATCAGCTATGTATCAGTCTGAATGATTATCAGCTATGTGTCAGTATGAATGATTATCAGTTATTTGTCAGTATGAATGATTATCAGCTATGTATCAGTATGAATGATTATCAGCTATGTATCAGTCTGAATGATTATCAGCTATGTATCAGTATGAATGATTATCAGCTATGTGTCAGTATGAATGATTATCAGCTATGTATCAGTATGAATGATTATCAGCTATGTATCAGTCTGAATGATTATCAGCTATGTATCAGTATGAATGATTATCAGGTATGTATCAGGATGAATGATTATTATCAGCTATGTATCAGTCTGAATGATTATCAGCAATGTATCAGTATGAATGATTATCAGCTATGTATCAGTCTGAATGATTATCAGCTATGTATCAGTATGAATGATTATCAGCTATGTATCAGGATGAATGATTATCAGCTATGTATCAGTCTGAATGATTATCAGCTATGTATCAGGATGAATGATTATCAGCTATGTATCAGTCTGAATGATTATCAGCTATGTATCAGTCTGAATGATTATCAGCTATGTATCAGTATGAATGATTATCAGCTATGTGTCAGTATGAATGATTATCAGCTATGTATCAGTATGAATGATTAACAGCTATGTATCAGTCTGAATGATTATCAGCTATGTGTCAGTATGAATGATTATCAGCTATGTATCAGTATGAATGATTATCAGCTATGTATCAGTCTGAATGATTATCAGCTATGTGTCAGTATGAATGATTATCAGTTATGTGTCAGTATGAATGATTATCAGCTATGTATCAGTATGAATGATTATCAGCTATGTATCAGTCTGAATGATTATCAGCTATGTATCAGTATGAATGATTATCAGCTATGTGTCAGTATGAATGATTATCAGCTATGTATCAGTATGAATGATTATCAGCTATGTATCAGTCTGAATGATTATCAGCAATGTATCAGTATGAATGATTATCAGCTATGTATCAGTCTGAATGATTATCAGCTATGTATCAGTATGAATGATTATCAGCTATGTATCAGGATGAATGATTATCAGCTCTGTATCAGTCTGGATGATTTATTAGCTATGTATCAGTATGAATGATTATCAGCTATGTATCAGTATGAATGATTTATCAGCTATGTATCAGTATGAATGATTTATCAGCGATGTATCAGTATGAATGATTATCAGCTATGTATCAGTATGAATGATTTATTAGCTATGTATCAGTATGAATGATTATCAGCTATGTATCAGTATTAATGATTTATTAGCTATGTATCAGTATGAATGATTATCAGCTATGTATCAGAATGAATGATTATCAGCTATGTATCAGTATGAATGATTATCAGCTATGTATCAGTATGAATGATTTATCAGCTATGTATCAGTATGAATGATTATCAGCTATGTATCAGAATGAATGATTATCAGCTATGTATCAGTATGAATGATTATCAGCTATGTATCAGTATGAATGATTATCAGCTATGTATCAGTATGAATGATTATCAGCTATGTGTCAGTATGAATGATTATCAGCTATGTATCAGTATGAATGATTATCAGCTATGTGTCAGTATGAATGATTATCAGTTATGTGTCAGTCTGAATGATTATCAGCTATGTATCAGTATGAATGATTATCAGTTATGTGTCAGTCTGAATGATTATCAGCTATGTGTCAGTATGAATGATTATCAGCTATGTATCAGTATGAATGATTATCAGCTATGTGTCAGTCTGAATGATTATCAGCTATGTATCAGTATGAATGATTATCAGCTATGTATCAGTCTGAATGATTATCAGCTATGTGTCAGTATGAATGATTATCAGCTATGTATCAGTATGAATGATTATCAGCTATGTATCAGTCTGAATGATTATCAGCTATGTGTCAGTCTGAATGATTATCAGCTATGTATCAGTATGAATGATTATCAGCTATGTATCAGTCTGAATGATTATCAGCTATGTGTCAGTCTGAATGATTATCAGCTATGTATCAGTATGAATGATTATCAGCTATGTATCAGTCTGAATGATTATCAGCTATATGTCAGTATGAATGATTATCAGCTATGTATCAGTATGAATGATTATCAGCTATGTGTCAGTCTGAATGATTATCAGCAATGTATCAGTATGAATGATTATCAGCTATGTATCAGTCTGAATGATTATCAGCTATGTGTCAGTATGAATGATTATCAGCTATGTATCAGTATGAATGATTATCAGCTATGTGTCAGTATGAATGATTATCAGCTATGTATCAGTATGAATGATTATCAGCTATGTGTCAGTCTGAATGATTATCAGCTATGTATCAGTATGAATGATTATCAGCTATGTGTCAGTATGAATGATTATCAGCTATGTATCAGTATGAATGATTATCAGCTGTGTATCAGTCTGAATGATGATCAGCTATGTATCAGTATGAATGATTAACAGCTATGTGTCAGTATGAATGATTATCAGCTATGTGTCAGTATGAATGATTAATCAGCTATGTATCAGTATGAATGATTATCAGCTATGTATCAGGATGAATGATTATCAGCTATGTATCAGTATGAATGATTATCAGCTATGTGTCAGTCTGAATGATTATCAGCTATGTATCAGTCTGAATGATTATCAGCTATGTATCAGTATGAATGATTATCAGCTATGTATCAGGATGAATGATTATCAGCTATGTATCAGTATGATTATCAGCTATGTATCAGGATGAATGATTATCAGCTATGTATCAGTATGAATGATTATCAGCTATGTGTCAGGATGAATGATTATCAGCTATGTGTCAGTATGAATGATTATCAGCTATGTATCAGTATGAATGATTATCAGCTATGTATCAGTCTGAATGATTATCAGCTATGTATCAGTATGAATGATTATCAGCTATGTATCAGTATGAATGATTATCAGCTATGTATCAGTCTGAATGATTATCAGCTATGTGTCAGTATGAATGATTATCAGCTATGTATCAGTATGAATGATTATCAGCTATGTATCAGTCTGAATGATTTTCAGTTATGTATCAGTATGAATGATTATCAGCTATATATCAGTATGAATGATTATCAGCTATGTGTCAGTATGAATGATTATCAGCTATGTGTCAGTATGAATGATTATCAGCTACGTATCAGTATGAATGATTATCAGCTATGTATCAGTCTGAATGATTATCAGCTATGTATCAGTCTGAATGATTATCAGCTATCTATCAGTCTGAATGATTATCAGCTATGTATCAGTATGAATGATTATCAGCTATGTGTCAGTATGAATGATTATCAGCTATGTTTCAGTATGAATGATTATCAGCTCTGTATCAGTATGAATGATTATCAGCTATGTATCAGTATGAATGATTATCAGCTTTGTGTCAGTATAAATGATTATCAGCTATGTATCAGCATGAATGATTATCAGCTATGTGTCAGTATGAATGATTATCAGCTATGTATCAGTCTGAATGATTATCAGCTATGTATCAGTATGAATGATTATCAGCGATGTATCAGTATGAATGATTATCAGCTATGTATCAGTATGAATGATTATCAGCTATGTGTCAGTATGAATGATTATCAGCTATGTATCAGTATGAATGATTATCAGCTATGTATCAGTCTGAATGATTATCAGCTATGTGTCAGTATGAATGATTATCAGTTATTTGTCAGTATGAATGATTATCAGCTATGTATCAGTATGAATGATTATCAGCTATGTATCAGTCTGAATGATTATCAGCTATGTATCAGTATGAATGATTATCAGCTATGTGTCAGTATGAATGATTATCAGCTATGTATCAGTATGAATGATTATCAGCTATGTATCAGTCTGAATGATTATCAGCTATGTATCAGTATGAATGATTATCAGGTATGTATCAGGATGAATGATTATTATCAGCTATGTATCAGTCTGAATGATTATCAGCAATGTATCAGTATGAATGATTATCAGCTATGTATCAGTCTGAATGATTATCAGCTATGTATCAGTATGAATGATTATCAGCTATGTATCAGGATGAATGATTATCAGCTATGTATCAGTCTGAATGATTATCAGCTATGTATCAGGATGAATGATTATCAGCTATGTATCAGTCTGAATGATTATCAGCTATGTATCAGTCTGAATGATTATCAGCTATGTATCAGTATGAATGATTATCAGCTATGTGTCAGTATGAATGATTATCAGCTATGTATCAGTATGAATGATTATCAGCTATGTATCAGTCTGAATGATTATATATCAGCTATGTGTCAGTATGAATGATTATCAGCTATGTATCAGTATGAATGATTATCAGCTATGTATCAGTCTGAATGATTATCAGCTATGTGTCAGTATGAATGATTATCAGTTATGTGTCAGTATGAATGATTATCAGCTATGTATCAGTATGAATGATTATCAGCTATGTATCAGTCTGAATGATTATCAGCTATGTATCAGTATGAATGATTATCAGCTATGTGTCAGTATGAATGATTATCAGCTATGTATCAGTATGAATGATTATCAGCTATGTATCAGTCTGAATGATTATCAGCAATGTATCAGTATGAATGATTATCAGCTATGTATCAGTCTGAATGATTATCAGCTATGTATCAGTATGAATGATTATCAGCTATGTATCAGGATGAATGATTATCAGCTCTGTATCAGTCTGGATGATTTATTAGCTATGTATCAGTATGAATGATTATCAGCTATGTATCAGTATGAATGATTTATCAGCTATGTATCAGTATGAATGATTTATCAGCTATGTATCAGTATGAATGATTATCAGCTATGTATCAGTATGAATGATTTATTAGCTATGTATCAGTATGAATGATTATCAGCTATGTATCAGTATTAATGATTTATTAGCTATGTATCAGTATGAATGATTATCAGCTATGTATCAGAATGAATGATTATCAGCTATGTATCAGTATGAATGATTATCAGCTATGTATCAGTATGAATGATTTATCAGCTATGTATCAGTATGAATGATTATCAGCTATGTATCAGAATGAATGATTATCAGCTATGTATCAGTATGAATGATTATCAGCTATGTATCAGTATGAATGATTTATCAGCTCTGTATCAGTATGAATGATTATCAGCTATGTATCAGTATGAATGATTATTAGCTATGTATCAGTATGAATGATTATCAGCTATGTATCAGAATGAATGATTATCAGCTATGTATCAGTATGAATGATTATCAGCTATGTATCAGTATGAATGATTTATCAGCTATGTATCAGTATGAATGATTATATATCAGCTATGTATCAGAATGAATGATTATCAGCTATGTATCAGTATGAATGATTATCAGCTATGTATCAGTATGAATGATTTATCAGCTATGTATCAGTATGAATGATTATATCAGCTATGTATCAGTATGAATGATTATTAGCTATGTATCAGTATGAATGATTTATCAGCTATGTATCAGTATGAATGATTTATCAGCTATGTATCAGTATGAATGATTATCAGCTATGTATCAGTATGAATGATTTATCAGCTATGTATCAGTATGAAAAAGGGGACAAAAAACAACAACAACCACGGTCCCCGAAAAAGGCCAACCCCCGCCTTGCGGGGAAAAATGGCCTCTGAAGGTGGTTTTTTATCAGTATGAATGATTATCAGCTATGTATCAGTATGAATGATTATCAGCTATGTATCAGTCTGAATGATTATCAGCTATGTATCAGTATGAATGATTATCAGCTATGTATCAGGATGAATGATTATCAGCTATGTATCAGTCTGAATGATTATCAGCTATGTATCAGGATGAATGATTAATCAGCTATGTATCAGTCTGAATGATTAATCAGCTATGTATCAGTCTGAATGATTATCAGCTATGTATCAGTATGAATGATTATCAGCTATGTGTCAGTATGAATGATTATCAGCTATGTATCAGTATGAATGATTATCAGCTATGTATCAGTCTGAATGATTATCAGCTATGTGTCAGTATGAATGATTATCAGCTATGTATCAGTATGAATGATTATCAGCTATGTATCAGTCTGAATGATTATCAGCTATGTGTCAGTATGAATGATTATCAGTTATGTGTCAGTATGAATGATTATCAGCTATGTATCAGTATGAATGATTATCAGCTATGTATCAGTCTGAATGATTATCAGCTATGTATCAGTATGAATGATTATCAGCTATGTGTCAGTATGAATGATTATCAGCTATGTATCAGTATGAATGATTATCAGCTATGTATCAGTCTGAATGATTATCAGCAATGTATCAGTATGAATGATTATCAGCTATGTATCAGTCTGAATGATTATCAGCTATGTATCAGTATGAATGATTATCAGCTATGTATCAGGATGAATGATTATCAGCTCTGTATCAGTCTGGATGATTTATTAGCTATGTATCAGTATGAATGATTATCAGCTATGTATCAGTATGAATGATTTATCAGCTATGTATCAGTATGAATGATTTATCAGCTATGTATCAGTATGAATGATTATCAGCTATGTATCAGTATGAATGATTTATTAGCTATGTATCAGTATGAATGATTATCAGCTATGTATCAGTATTAATGATTTATTAGCTATGTATCAGTATGAATGATTATCAGCTATGTATCAGAATGAATGATTATCAGCTATGTATCAGTATGAATGATTATCAGCTATGTATCAGTATGAATGATTTATCAGCTATGTATCAGTATGAATGATTATCAGCTATGTATCAGAATGAATGATTATCAGCTATGTATCAGTATGAATGATTATCAGCTATGTATCAGTATGAATATTTATCAGCTCTGTATCAGTATGAATGATTATCAGCTATGTATCAGTATGAATGATTATTAGCTATGTATCAGTATGAATGATTATCAGCTATGTATCAGAATGAATGATTATCAGCTATGTATCAGTATGAATGATTATCAGCTATGTATCAGTATGAATGATTTATCAGCTATGTATCAGTATGAATGATTATCAGCTATGTATCAGAATGAATGATTATCAGCTATGTATCAGTATGAATGATTATATCAGCTATGTATCAGTATGAATGATTTATCAGCTATGTATCAGTATGAATGATTATCAGCTATGTATCAGTATGAATGATTATTAGCTATGTATCAGTATGAATGATTTATCAGCTATGTATCAGTATGAATGATTTATCAGCTATGTATCAGTATGAATGATTATCAGCTATGTATCAGTATGAATGATTTATCAGCTATGTATCAGTCTGGATGATTTATTAGCTATGTATCAGTATGAATGATTATCAGCTATGTATCAGTATGAATGATTTATCAGCTATGTATCAGTATGAATGATTTATCAGCTATGTATCAGTATGAATGATTATCAGCTATGTATCAGTATGAATGATTTATTAGCTATGTATCAGTATGAATGATTATCAGCTATGTATCAGTATTAATGATTTATTAGCTATGTATCAGTATGAATGATTATCAGCTATGTATCAGAATGAATGATTATCAGCTATGTATCAGTATGAATGATTATCAGCTATGTATCAGTATGAATGATTTATCAGCTATGTATCAGTATGAATGATTATCAGCTATGTATCAGAATGAATGATTATCAGCTATGTATCAGTATGAATGATTATCAGCTATGTATCAGTATGAATGATTTATCAGCTCTGTATCAGTATGAATGATTATCAGCTATGTATCAGTATGAATGATTATTAGCTATGTATCAGTATGAATGATTATCAGCTATGTATCAGAATGAATGATTATCAGCTATGTATCAGTATGAATGATTATCAGCTATGTATCAGTATGAATGATTTATCAGCTATGTATCAGTATGAATGATTATATATCAGCTATGTATCAGAATGAATGATTATCAGCTATGTATCAGTATGAATGATTATCAGCTATGTATCAGTATGAATGATTTATCAGCTATGTATCAGTATGAATGATTATCAGCTATGTATCAGTATGAATGATTATTAGCTATGTATCAGTATGAATGATTTATCAGCTATGTATCAGTATGAATGATTTATCAGCTATGTATCAGTATGAATGATTATCAGCTATGTATCAGTATGAATGATTTATCAGCTATGTATCAGTATGAAAAAGGGGACAAAAAACAACAACAACCACGGTCCCCGAAAAAGGCCAACCCCCGCCTTGCGGGGAAAAATGGCCTCTGAAGGTGGTTTTTTATCAGTATGAATGATTATCAGCTATGTATCAGTATGAATGATTATCAGCTATGTATCAGTCTGAATGATTATCAGCTATGTATCAGTATGAATGATTATCAGCTATGTATCAGGATGAATGATTATCAGCTATGTATCAGTCTGAATGATTATCAGCTATGTATCAGGATGAATGATTAATCAGCTATGTATCAGTCTGAATGATTAATCAGCTATGTATCAGTCTGAATGATTATCAGCTATGTATCAGTATGAATGATTATCAGCTATGTGTCAGTATGAATGATTATCAGCTATGTATCAGTATGAATGATTATCAGCTATGTATCAGTCTGAATGATTATATCAGCTATGTGTCAGTATGAATGATTATCAGCTATGTATCAGTATGAATGATTATCAGCTATGTATCAGTCTGAATGATTATCAGCTATGTGTAAGTATGAATGATTATCAGTTATGTGTCAGTATGAATGATTATCAGCTATGTATCAGTATGAATGATTATCAGCTATGTATCAGTCTGAATGATTATCAGCTATGTATCAGTATGAATGATTATCAGCTATGTGTCAGTATGAATGATTATCAGCTATGTATCAGTATGAATGATTATCAGCTATGTATCAGTCTGAATGATTATCAGCAATGTATCAGTATGAATGATTATCAGCTATGTATCAGTCTGAATGATTATCAGCTATGTATCAGTATGAATGATTATCAGCTATGTATCAGGATGAATGATTATCAGCTCTGTATCAGTCTGGATGATTTATTAGCTATGTATCAGTATGAATGATTATCAGCTATGTATCAGTATGAATGATTTATCAGCTATGTATCAGTATGAATGATTTATCAGCTATGTATCAGTATGAATGATTATCAGCTATGTATCAGTATGAATGATTATCAGCTATGTATCAGTATGAATGATTATCAGCTATGTATCAGTCTGAATGATTATCAGCTATGTATCAGGATGAATGATTATCAGCTCTGTATCAGTCTGGATGATTTATTAGCTATGTATCAGGATGAATGATTAATCAGCTATGTATCAGTATGAATGATTTATCAGCTATGTATCAGTCTGAATGATTATCAGCTATGTGTAAGTATGAATGATTATCAGTTATGTGTCAGTATGAATGATTATCAGCTATGTATCAGTATGAATGATTATCAGCTATGTATCAGTCTGAATGATTATCAGCTATGTATCAGGATGAATGATTATCAGCTCTGTATCAGTCTGGATGATTTATTAGCTATGTATCAGTATGAATGATTATCAGCTATGTATCAGTATGAATGATTTATCAGCTATGTATCAGTATGAATGATTTATCAGCTATGTATCAGTATGAATGATTATCAGCTATGTATCAGTATGAATGATTTATTAGCTATGTATCAGTATGAATGATTATCAGCTATGTATCAGTATGAATGATTTATCAGCTATGTATCAGTATGAATGATTATCAGCTATGTATCAGAATGAATGATTATCAGCTATGTATCAGTATGAATGATTATCAGCTATGTATCAGTATGAATGATTTATCAGCTCTGTATCAGTATGAATGATTATCAGCTATGTATCAGTATGAATGATTATTAGCTATGTATCAGTATGAATGATTATCAGCTATGTATCAGAATGAATGATTATCAGCTATGTAACAGTATGAATGATTTATCAGCTATGTATCAGTATGAATGATTTATCAGCTATGTATCAGTATGAATGATTATCAGCTATGTATCAGAATGAATGATTATCAGCTATGTATCAGTATGAATGATTATATCAGCTATGTATCAGTATGAATGATTTATCAGCTATGTATCAGTATGAATGATTATCAGCTATGTATCAGTATGAATGATTATTAGCTATGTATCAGTATGAATGATTTATCAGCTATGTATCAGTATGAATGATTTATCAGCTATGTATCAGTATGAATGATTATCAGCTATGTATCAGTATGAATGATTTATCAGCTATGTATCAGTATGAAAAAGGGGACAAAAAACAACAACAACCACGGTCCCCGAAAAAGGCCAACCCCCGCCTTGCGGGGAAAAATGGCCTCTGAAGGTGGTTTTTTATCAGTATGAATGATTAATCAGCTATGTATCAGTATGAATGATTATCAGCTATGTATCAGTATGAATGATTATCAGCTATGTATCAGTATGAATGATTATCAGCTATGTATCAGTATGAATGATTTATCAGCTATGTATCAGTATGAATGATTTATCAGCTATGTATCAGTATGAATGATTATCAGCTATGTATCAGTATGAATGATTAATTATCAGCTATGTATGTAGTGGAAATGATTGTCAGTATCAGCTGTTCGTTGTCCTCAACCTCTGCTGTTGTTGTTTCCCCATTCTCTCATTCTGTTCCTTTTGTCATGTTGTGTCCTGATCTGTTTATTGTTCTCGCTCTTCCATGACCCTTAACTCTGTGTCCTGTCAGGGATGGGTGTACAAAAAAACCTATCCCTGACACATGAATAGAAATCCCCCACAATCAATACTATTGTGGCAGGCACAAGGGGCAATAATTCCGCGCACCAGTGGGTGGCGCGAGCGCCCAGGCGGGGATCGAAGGCACATGCCCCGCCCTTCGACTGATCGGCCACGCCCGGGGACTAGGCGTGGCCTCGGCACAGATATGCGGGCTCTAAGCTCGAGCCCGCCGAGTGCTGAAGTGCGAGCTTTGAATAAAGACTCTTTGTATTACCAACGCGTTGTGGCCTACCTCTGGCAATTGAGTCGTGTGTGCGCAGCACCACACTGGTGACCCCGATTGGTTCAGCCGTTGCTGACAACGGAACGCGCCAATGGCTACCAACGCCATCGCAGTCCAACTCCCCGAGTTTTGGGAAGCGCAAGCCGACGTTTGGTTTTTGCAAGCCGAAGCTCAATTCCAACTCCGAGGCATAACGGCGGACGAGACCCGATACTACCACATGGTCGCCGCCCTCGGGCCCGGCACTGCCGCCCGAGTCGTGTCCATCCTTCGGCGCCCGCCGGGCGACAACAGGTACAAGGCGCTCAAACGTCTCCTCATCGCCACGTTCGGGCTCACGAAGATCGAAAGGGCCAACCGCCTCCTGGACCTTCCCGCCCTCGGCGACACACGACCATCCGTCCGGATGGATTCCATGCTGTCCCTGCTTGGAGACCAGCCCCCAGATTTCTTATTCCGGGCGCTTTTCCTACGCCAGCTACCTGCACAGGTATGCCTCGCGCTGGCTGGTTCCAAAATAAAGGAACCCCGCGCCCTGGCTAGAGAGGCCGACCAGTATTTTGCGGCCTGCGACACGCGTTTGGTGTACGGTGCTGCCATAGTGGATCCCGGCGCAGAGGCTCCAGCGCTCCCGACTTCCCTCGTGGCCGCTGCTACGCCCCGTCCACTACCGCCGCCGCCACCACCACCGCCGCCGGCACGGCCGCTGCGGCCGTTACCGCCGCAAACCTGGTGCTACTACCATGCCGGGTTCGGCCGCCAGGCTAAAACGTGTCGCCCGCCATGCTCTTTTGTCGGGTCGGGAAACGACCGGCGCTCACTTGCGGCCATGAGCGTCGGCCATTCCGGCAGCCTCCTTTTCATCACGGACACCTTGTCCGGGCGCCGTTTGCTTTGCGAAACAGGAGCGCAGGTAAGCATCCTCCCCGCCTCCATATCCGACAAGCAAACCGCGGGCCGGGGCCCCGCTTTGCTTGCCGCCAACGGTACACCCATCCGCACATTCGGGAAGCGTTGCCTCTCCCTGTGGTTCGGAGGGCAGCGCTTTCAATGGTCGTTCGTGACCGCCAGCGTGCCAATGACCCTGCTGGGTGCGGACTTCCTATGTGCGCATGGGCTGTTGGTCGACGTGAAGCGCAGACGGCTCGTCCAGGCCGAAACCTTCAGCTCGCTCGCTTGTTCGCTGAGCGGCTCGTTGAGCGGCTCACTGAGCGGCTCACCGAGCGGCTTGCCAAGCGGCTTGCTGGAGGGTTCCGTCCCTGCGAGTTTAGTTTGCACGCTTCCGGCAGCGGACGACTTTACCCGCCTCCTCGCCAGTTTCCCGGCCCTCACGCGGCCCACCTTCTCAGCGGTGGCCGTTAAACATGGGGTGGAGCACCATATACCCACGGTCGGGCCGCCGGTCTACGCCCGGGCACGCCGACTCGAACCCACGAAGCTCGCCGTGGTGAAGGCGGAGTTCGCCACGCTGGAGCGGCTGGGGATCGTACGGTGCTCCAACAGCGCTTGGGCTTCTCCTCTGCACATTGTGCCGAAGCCCGGCGGGGGGTGGCAGCCGTGCGGGGACTACCGCCGGCTCAATGATGCCACCACCCCTGACCGCTACCCGGTCCCACATATTCAGGACTTTTCCGCCCGGTTGGCAAACACGACCGTGATTTCTAAGGTGGACCTCATCCGGGGCTACCACCAGGTCCCAGTCCAACCGGACGACATCCCGAAGACGGCCGTCATCACCCCTTTCGGCCTCTTCGAGTTCCTAAGAATGCCTTTCGGGTTGAAGAATGCGGCCCAGGCGTTTCAGTGGCTTATGGACAGCGTCTTGCGTGACTTACCTTTCCTGTTTGTCTACCTGGATGACATCCTAGTCGCGAGCACGTCCCGGGAGGAGCACCTGCTCCACCTCCGCACGCCTTTCAAACGCCTGGGCCAGCATGGCCTAATCATCAACCCCGCCAAGTGCCGTTTCGGCATCGCCACCATCGACTTCTTGGGGCACCGCATCACCAGGCACGGGGCCGTCCCTTTACCGGCCAAGGTGGAGGCGGTCAGGGATTTCCCGCGGCCCCGCACGATCAAGGGGCTCCAGGAGTTCCAGGGCATGGTAAATTTTTACCACCGCTTCGTGCCCCACGTCGCCCAGCTCCTCCGCCCCTTGCATGAGGCCCTCTGGGGCAAGCCAGGCAAAGGTGACATCACCTGGTCGGAGCTGATGGCCGCGGCGTTTGCGGCCGAAAAGCTGGCCCTGGCCGACGCCACCATGCTGGCGCACCCGGCGCCCGATGCACCGATCGCCCTCACCACCGACGCGTCGGACTACGCGGTGGGCGCGGTGCATGAGCAATGGGTGCGTGGTGCTTGGCAACCGCTGGCGTTTTTTAGCCGGCAGCTTCGCCCGCACGAACGCCGC
This sequence comes from Myxine glutinosa, assembly GCF_964187855.1. Taxonomy (NCBI): domain Eukaryota; kingdom Metazoa; phylum Chordata; class Myxini; order Myxiniformes; family Myxinidae; genus Myxine; species Myxine glutinosa. The sequence goes on from NC_136262.1 coordinate 123,449,684, forward strand.
TATAGCACCTTCGACCGCGAACTGCTCGGGCTCCACCTGGCGGTCCGACACTTCCGCCATCTGCTGGAGGGCCGCCCGTTCACGGCTTTCGTCGACCACAAGCCCCTTGTGTTCGCGACGGCCAAGGTCGCCGAGCCATGGTCGGCACGGCAGCAGCGTCACCTCTCTGCCGTGTCCGAGTACACGACGGACATCCGTCACGTGGCGGGTAAGGACAACCCGGTGGCGGATTGCCTTTCCCGGTCCGTCGTGCACGCGGTCCACTTCGGGGTCGACTATGCCCGGATGGCGGAGGACCAGACCGCCGACCCCGGCGTCCAGGCCTTGCGGACCGCCGTCACGGGCCTCCGCGTCACCGAGGTGCCGTTCGACGCCGTGGGTGCGGCCCTCCTATGCGACGTCTCCCTCGGCCGGCCTCGCCCTATCGTGCCCGCTGGCTGGCGGCGCCCCATTTTCGACGTCATCCACGGCCTGTCCCACCCGGGCACGGAGGCATCCCAGAAGCTCGTCGCGGCGAAGTTCGTCTGGCATGGCCTCCGGAAGGACGTCCACGACTCGGCCAGGACGTGCCTCGCGTGCCAGCGCGCAAAGGTCCACCGCCACACCCAGGCCGCGTTGGCCCCGTTTGCGGTGCCCGAGCGTCGGTTCGACCACGTGCACGTGGACTTGGTGGCACCTCCGCCCCCCTCGCGGGGGTTCACCCACCTCCTCACCATGGTCGACCGCACCACACGGTGGCCAGAGGCCGTCCCATTGGCGGCGACGTCTGCGGCTTAGGTGGCGCAAGCCTTTATCGCCACTTGGGTTGCCCGGTTCGGTGCCCCCTCGGACATCTCGTCCGACCGCGGCCCCCAGTTCACCTCGGAGCTCTGGGCCGAGGTGGCGTAAGGGCTCGGGGTGAAACTACACCGCACCACGGCCTACCACCCCCAGGCCAATGGCCTGTGCGAGCGCTTTCATCGCTCAATGAAGGCCGCGCTCCGGGCCAGCCTCCGCGACGGCGGCTGGGTCGACAGACTCCCCTGGGTCCTGCTGGGCCTCAGGACGGCGCCCAAGGACGACCTGCGCGCGTCCTCGGCGGAGCTGGTCTTCGGGCAACCACTGCGGGTACCGGGTGAATTTATCCCTGACTCCACGGCTCCTTGGTCCGCGGCGCAACAGCGCTCCGCCCTTCAGGAGACCGCCCGGAGTTTCGCCCCGGTGCCAACGGCACACCACAGTTACCCGCCTTCCCACGTCGCCCCGGAGCTTCGCACGGCAAAGTACGTCTTCATCCGGCACGACGCCCACCGGGCACCGCTACGGCCCCCATATGACGGGCCCTTCCGCGTGCTGGAGACCGGGGACAAATTCTTCACCATCGACATCGGCGGTGCCCCGGATCGCATTTCCATGGACCGCCTCAAGCCGGCCCACCTCAATCCGAAACCACCCTCCGCCAGCAGCTCTGCCTCCGCATCGAGGCCGCCCCCCCGCGGTCGGACCCCCGGCACCCCCCAGCCCCGCCGGCCCGCTACCCCCCAGCCCTGCACCCATCGCCAGGGGGCGTTTCGGCCGGGTCATCCGGCTTCCCCACAAACTCACCCTTCAGGTGCGCGGGAATTCTGGGGGGGGGGGGGGGGGGGGGGGGCGCGTGTGGCGGGCACAAGGGGCAATAATTCCGCGCACCAGTGGGTGGCGCGAGCGCCCAGGCGGGGATCGAAGGCACATGCCCCGCCCTTCGACCGATCGGCCACGCCCGGGGACTAGGCATCGCCTCGGCACAGATATGCGGGCTCTAAGGTCGAGCCCGCCGAGTGCTGAAGTGCGAGCTTTGAATAAAGACTCTTTGTATTACCAACGCGTTGTGGCCTACCTCTCTGGCAATCGAGTCGTGTGTGTTTGCAGCACCACACTATTCCCTTTTCACATGCTTTTCTGAATTATTTCAACCCCACTCTTTTGTTCCTTCCCTCATGCCAGGATTTAAGATTTCTCCTTTTACCCGTCAACAATATCCTGTTTACTGGGGCATGACTAAGTGGTGGGGCGTGACCGAGAGGTGGGGTTTGACCGAGAAGTGGGGCGTGAGTCCGTGACCGAGAGGTGGGGCGTGACCGAGAGGTGGGGCGTGACCGAGAGGTGGGGCGTCGCGTCACACCGAAGTCCGAACTGGTGGTTCATGTGCATTGTGCACCCTGCGGCTGCTTAGCATCATTTTCTGGAGTCGCGGCTGTACCGCTGATGCAGTGCCTCCCCATTACCAGTCCGCTGGAACTCATATTGCCGACCTCGGAAGAATGACAGGCTGAGTTAACTCACCTAATGGTAATTCAATGGCCTGACAGGGGCTCGAACTCAAGACCTTAAGATCTCCAGCCAGCCACTTTAACCGTTAGAGCAGCAGCAGCATAAGCAGCATAAGCAGCAGCAGGTTCAGGCGGTGTAACGATGGCGATTACCACAGGTTGGGAAGGAATAGCTGCGCCACGATGTCAGCGATAAAACGCTATTTGTACATTAATGATGGAACCTTAAAGGACGCCGTAGTTTTTAAATTTTATTTTGAAATTAAATAAGGTCTGATCGCCGCTTTTGACACCTGCGCGTCCATGGATCTAAGCCAGAGGAGAGGGTGGCGCTTCTTGCAGGTTCCTTATTCCTCTTTCAGTTCCTCTTTTCAATGTCAAAAGCGCAAACGAGGAAACGCTTCATCTTTCGTGCCCACGCAGTCACGGAGAGAGTGAAAAGTGCGTTTCACTTCACGCTCCGGAATTTGTCTTCACCAAATAACGATGACCAATGTTTTGTTTTGATTTTAGCGTACAGGTACCGCAGTTACCTGCTGATGACATAATTTACCTGTTTTAAAGGATGCTGCTGGCGGGGATCGTGGTTTTGGTCGTCCTGGACCTTTCCGGTGCTGCTCCAGGGGAAGACATTGTGGAAACTCTACCGGGGCTGAAGACGCAGCCTCGTTTCAAGCACTATTCCGGTTATCTCAATGCCTCCGGCACCAAAAGGCTGCACTACTGGTCAGTGAAGTGTCTTGGGGTCGTCTATTTGTTAGGTACGCAAATATGGCTTATTGTATGTTCCATAAATGCTCGATTCCCCTTCAAGTTCAATCCACTTACCCTGGTGTCCTCCCAAACTTTTCCTTTAGATTGCAACTCCCCCAGAACATGACCCTACACCCCTTTTCTCTATCCAACTACCAGTACCACTTTCCCATTCCCTTCATTTTCACAATGTGTCCCCTGCTCCCTCCCGTTAACACCGTGGTGTGTACCTAATAAATATATGGCATCTTGTATTCTTGTGGACTGGCTGATACTAACACTCATTTTGTTCTACTATCTACTCGCTGCCTATGAGCTGACTGTTTGGATTGACTTGGGGACCTGTTGGGTCTATTGGACCAAATTTTCATTGGTCCTAACCGCCTTGTAGCGTACCTGCCTGCTTGACTCGGGGGGGGTGGTTGGGGGGGGGGGGGAGGGGGGGAGGTGGTTGGGGAGGGGGGGAGGTGGTTGAGGGGGGGGATGGGGGGAGGTGGTTGAGGGGGGGGGGGGTGGGGGGAGGTGGTTGAGGGGGGGGGGGAGGTGGTTGGGGGAGGGGGGGAGGGGGGATACCTTGGGGTAGTTGTGGACTTTTGGGTATTCGGGGTCTATTGAGTATTTTGGGTCTTCTGGGTGTTTTGGGTCCTTGGGGACTTTTAGGTCATCTGTGTCTTTTAGGTCCTCATGGACTTTTGTTTCTCTACAGGGTCTTTTGGGTCTTCTGGGTGTTTTGGGTCCTTGGGGACTTTTAGGTCAGCTGTGTCTTTTAGGTCCTCATGGACTCTTGTTTCTCTTCAGGGTCTTTTGGGTCTTCGGGATATTTTGGGTCATCTTGGTCTTTCGAGGTCTTGAGGATCTTAGGGGTCTTAAAAGGTCTTTAAAAGTCGAAGGGGTCTCGGCAGTCTACAAAGTTAAAAGGTACATTTTAATAGTACTTAATATGTAATGAATTGACATACATAATTAATAGACACAAAAAGTATGACACACACACACACACACACACACACACACACACACACACACACACACACACACACACACACACACACACACACACACACACACACACACACACACACACACACATACACACACACATTTATAGTCGATGGATGTGCTTTTACAGTAACCCTGATATGCTGAGGTTATTGAAGAAGTGCCAATTTATCTTTTGCATTGGTGAGCTGTAGTTATTGTGACTTGATTCTGTTCTTCAGGTTCATGGAATCTCAGAATAATCCAAAGTCTGACCCTGTGGTGGTGTGGATGAATGGAGGTCCAGGCTGTAGCTCAATGGAAGGTCTAATTACAGAGAATGGACCATTCCTGGTGGGTTTGTTTTAGACATGTAAGGGGTGATGTGAACTGTGAGAGCTTATTGATTTGCTCCATATAACAGCAATTTTGTGACAGGTTGAGCTATATGACCCAATGGACACCTAAGAACAGCGAGCGATTGAAGAATTGTAATTAAACAATTTGTTAAGCCTGTGAAAATAACTAAATAGTTTGGGGCTATCAGGCCAGTTTGGAGATTTTGCTCCCTTTGGGTATGTGGACCGATAAAGTGAAATGAGGAACCTTTTTCATTCATTCTGTGATCCACGGCAGGATGTCTTGTGTTTTTGCGGAAGGTTTTTTCTTTGAAATGCTGCTGTAATGGTTGGCGCTGCACAATTAATGGTCTCGTGCTGGTAACAAACACAACTGCACTGCCATTTGTTGTACACCGCTCCTTTCCTATTTCATCCGCAGGCGCTGCATGACGTCATCGTCAGGCACCGAAGGGGCCCCGGCGATGACGCGCGCTGAAAGGGAGTCCTCGGTTTTCACTCCAGTTTCTTGTTTTCTTGCTTGCTTGCTTGTTTGTTTGTCCGGGCGATATCTCAGCCATCCTTTGAGCTAGGAAGCTGAAATTTTTGCACAATAGTGCGCACGTTGTTTGGCAAAAACGGTATTTTTTGTTTTTTGATTAATCAATTAATTGATTAGTTACTCAATTATTATTGTTGTATTAAGTACTTATTTATTTCCTTTCTCATCTGGGCGATATCTCGGGCACCTTTTGAGTTAGGAAGCTGATATTTTGACATGACAATGACCAAGTGATGTGACTATAAAGGATATTTTGATTTATTGATTCATGAATTAATCGATTAATTATTTAACTATTCGATTAATGACAATTAATTTTTAAAAAGTTACAGATTCGGATGAAACGGTGGTGATTTAGGCATTATATTAGCCAATCTATATAATAATAGCGTAAGGACTCGACTTTGTTATCCCTTTTACGCCGCACCCAGTGACCCGATGCCCACGGCACTAATATTACGATCTACAAACCGCGGTCTTTGTTTATCACGTACAGCCATACTCGAAAAATCTGAATTAGCCGACGTTGGGGCCCAAAAGCATCCGATTAACTGCCGATACGATGCCATCTTATGACGCCATCGTATTGGCGTTTGCTGGGCGAAGGCGAAGCGAGCCGTCTGCTGATTGGACAGTCGAGTGGTGTGAACATGGGTGGTGTGAACCAAATGGTCTTTTTATTCCCTTGAACATTTTAAATTAGGATATATAAGGAAACGTCTTTATCGTCATTTTAATAAAGTTAAATGGAGTGACGTTGCGATACTCGGGGTGCGTTGCATAAATCCTCGTAACTCAGAGAGGTGTAGCAGGTGGCGAGACGTAAGGAAGCTTAAAGATAACGAGCTGAAAACAGACGAACGATATGTCAATCTCTTTCTACACCGGACGGAAATAAAAGTATGAGAGCGGGAAGGCATGGCCTGAGCACTTCGAGCAGAGAGGACTGATTGGACTTAACTTAAAGAGAAAAAATTGGAGCTTAACGGAAGAAGAAGATCCCATGAGCGCTCCCCTATGCCATCCATAATGGTACACTCTATCCATACACCACATCCTCCCTTCCGTGGATGTTCCACGGGTTTCGGCTAGTTGATTAATAATTTAATTATTTTACGATTATTATTTATTTATTTTCATTATTAATCACTTATTTATTTCCTTTCTCATCTGGGCAATATCTCTGGCACATTTTGAGCTGGGAAGCTGATATTCAGACACGACAGTGACCAAATTATGTGGCTATAAAGGAATATAAAGCTTTCAGAATCACTGGAATCTCCCACGATGAAGCTAACTCCGAGGGCCTTTCACTTACTCACCGCAGGCAGGTTAGGTTGGTGGTCTTTTTGTCTTCTACCGACTCCTCTCCGGCCTTGCTCCCCCAGCTCTCTCTGTGCTCTGTCCCCCAAATATTCCTACAGGTCGCACAAGATCTGCCAGCAACCCTCTTATGGTTAAACTGCCAAAATCAAGACTCTCTGCTCACCTTCACTCTTTCATTCCCCTTTTCCCCACCTTTGGAACAAACTCCCCCACTCCCTTCAATCCCACTCCACCCTCCAGGTCTTTCAAACATCTGTTCACCACCATCTCTTATCTTCCCTCATCCAAAACCTTGATCTTTTCTACCCCCGCTATCACCCCAGATACACTTTTTCGAAATTCCAACTTCTTTCCTGGAAGTCCTTGCAGTGTCCATATGTTTTATACCTCTCCCATCTCCCCCCAAGCCCTCTCCCTCCCACAGTTCTCTCGATGTCCCTGCTCTCAAATGTTGTGTTTGTGTGCTTCCCCCTCTCTCCCCATCTTGTCTACCGCTCCCCTTATTTTGTGTTTTATGTGTCGGTTTGACTTTTTGTGTGATTAATGTTAGCTCTTTCACGAGCCTCGATCTTGTGTAAAAAAAAAAAAAAAATCCCCATCTCTCACTGGATGTTTGTTTAGTAACAGAAATGGGCTGCTTTCTGTCAGCAAGTAGTTACAGCCAGCCTTTTAAACCAAATGGCCACTTCTGATGGGATTTAGAACCAAAAAATGAAGATAATAATTTGTGTCGTTGATTGATTATTCCATTGCGTTTTTGCTCACTGGTAAATTGCATTGATTATGTTGATCTCAAGTGGGCTGGAAAGCAAAAAAACCCATTATGTACCACATTGCGTGCCACCTTTTGATACACTTCCTTTTTTAAAAAATGGACAGGTTTCATATGATGGATCGAAGTTGCATTACAATCCCTATTCTTGGAACATGGTAAGTCATGTGATTGGATGTTGCATTTCCACAACAATCATTCCTCAAGACAGTTGAATGCCACGTTTAGTCATATTGATGCAATATTAACTTGAACCGTGATTTTCATTTAAAGAGCTGAAAGTGCATTTTTAGTAATGTTCAGGTTTTTTTTTTTGGTTTTTTTTTGCATCCATGTTTATGTATTTAATACTTAATAAATGAGCTGAACAGTGTTGTATGATTGGGCAGAGTCCTCACTTTTATTCTGGGTTGTTCAAGGCAGCGGTACATCCTTTTATCTTGCAACAATCTCCATCTGCACTGGTTCTGATGATACACCAGTGAGGGACAAACCATTAAGCTAGTTGATTTGATTACCTGTTGGGTCACTGGTTGTGCTGATGTCTTGGAGAATGTCTTTAGCTATTAAAACTGCTCTTCTACTTGTATGGCTGTAAGGTTATCCTGCAGTGTAAGGTTGTAGTGCTTTTCATGCCTCCATTCCCAAAGGTGGCCGGAGGCATTGTTTTCAGGTTGTCCGTCCGTGTGTCCGTCCGTGTGTCCGTCCGTACGGGCTAAACCTCGTTTTTCTCAACAACCACATGTCCGATTGAGACATAACTTTCAGGGTAGGAGTGACACCCATGCAGAATGTTTAAATGATAATTGTGATGGCATCGGTCACGTGGTATGGCAGCTATCTTGGATGAAACGCACATAATTAAAAAAATATTTCTCGGAAATAGGTGAAGTGGTATACCAGCCAAAAATGTTTTAATTCAATTCCTTATCCTAAAAATCTGAAATTGCATGCCCATGATCTATGACCCATTTGTATTGAGTATATTAAATTTGTGACATCATAGGTCACGTGGTTTGGCAGCCATATTGCATTTAACCTAAAACCTTTAAAAAAACATCTTCTCCCAAACCACAAAATCGGTCGACTCGAAACTTTACAAGTGCCATTGACTTGGCATGGCGATTAAAAGATGACCACGAAAACATCATTGGTGAAATGGTGTGGCAGCCATATTGGATTGAAGGAAAATATAAAATAACTATATCTCTGAAAACGCTTAACCCTATATATATGCGAAATTTTACAAATATCATCCAACATCATTGTTGCATATAGTTTGGAAATGATGATGTCGTATGTCACATGGTTTGGCAGCCATCTTGGATAGAAAAACGAACCTTATCCGATAAACACAAAACTTCACAAACGTGATCCCCGACACATACATACAGTCACGTGAAAAAGTAAGTACACCCCATGTAAAGTTTTGACTTTTTCAACATATTTCAACATACAGGTATTTGATCTTCATTTCAACAATATTGATAGATAAAGGTGATATAATATAACAAATATCATGAAACATTTACATTTTGTAGTCCATTGTATAATTTAAATAAACACAAATGCAAATTTCACATGTGGAAAAAGTAAGTACACCCCTACATTTATCACTACTTCAAATACCTAAAATTAGAATCAGGTGCACCAGCTCAGGTGCAAATGATTAGAACATCGTTAGAGAGGATCTTGGAGGAACCTGTCTTATTTAAACCTCAGACATTTCGTTTGGTTTGCTCTTTGTTGTTGAAGTGTGCGGCGTCACCATGCCCAGATCAAATGATCTCTCTGAGGCCTTCAGAAAGAAGGTTATAGATGCCTACGAGTCTGGGAAGGGATTTAAAAAGATCTCCAAACAATTTGAAATCAATCATTCGACTGTCCGGAAGATCATCTACAAGTGGAGAAGATTCCAAACAACTGCCAACTTGTTCAGGCCAGGCCGCCCCAGCAAGTTCAGCCCGAGAGCAGACCGCAAGATGCTGAAAGAAGTCTCTAAGAACCCCAGAATGTCATCATGGGACCTACAGGTAGCTCTTGCCACTGTTGATGTCAAAGTGCACGAGTCTACCATTAGAAAGAGGCTGCACAAATTTGATCTACATGGGAGGTGTGCCAGGAGGAAACCTTTGCTGTCCAGAAAGAACATCAGGGCAAGACTAAAGTTTGCCAACGAACACCTAGGCAAAGACCAGCACTTCTGGAACAATGTGCTCTGGACAGATGAGTCAAAGGTAGAGGTATTTGACCACAGCACCAGAAGACATGTTTGACGAAAACCAAAGACAGCATTTGACCACAAGAACCTGATACCAACTGTAAAACATGGTGGTGGAAATATTATGGTTTGGGGCAGCTTTGCTGCATCAGGGCCTGGGCAGATCACCATCATAGAATCCACTATGAATTCTTCATTGTACCAGAGGGTGCTTGAGGATAATGTGAGGCCATTTGTCGGAAAGTTGAAGCTCAACCGAAGGTGGACCTTGCAACATGACAATGCCCCTAAACATACCAGTAAATCCACCAAGGAATGGCTGAAAAGAAAGAAATGGAGGGTTCTGGAATGGCCAAGTCAAAGCCCGGATATAAATCCCATCGAGATGTTGTGGGGGGATGTTAAACGAGCTGTGCATGCAAGAAACCCCTCAAACATCGCACAGCTGGAAGAATTCTGCATGGAGGAGTGGGCAAAAATTTCTCCCAGTCGATGTCAGAGACTGGTAGACAGTTATAAGAAACGCCTACTTGAGGTTGTTTCTGCCAAAGGGGGCAATACCACCTATTAGAGCCAAGGGTGTACTTACTTTTTCCACATGCGAAATTTGCATTCATGTTTATATTTAAATAATACAATGGACTACAAAATGTGAATGTTTCATGATATTTGTTATATTATATCACCTTTATCTCTCAATATTGTTTAAATGAAGATCAAATAGCTGTATGTTGAAATATGTTGAAAAAGTCAAAACTTTACATGGGGTGTATTTACTTTTTCACGTGACTGTATGCAGAGTGTGCATTTTTTAAGGTCATATGTTACGTGGAGTGGCAACTATTTTAGCTTGAAAGCCGATGTTTTAAAAAAAATTCTTCTCTGAAACTGCTTCACCGATCGATGTGAAACCTGTCAGGGATGGTGAAAATGTCGTACTTGAAAACAGCTGAAGGGATTCAAAACAGCTGAAGGGAAAACAGCTGAAGGGAAGGTAATACTTGAAAACAGCTGAAGGGAAAGCTGAAATACGTAATGCCGTTGCTTACAGAACTGAGGGAAGATCTACTGTAATCTATATACCCCACAAGTATTGGATTAATAACATTCTATGAAAAAACCGAGGCGACTTCTTTACTCCCTCGGCTGTTAGTTCCGTACACAGCTCATCATGGAATCATGAACTATACACCGCTTCAATCCATTAATTTGTATTCACGACATTGGGATTAAAGTGTTATGGTCATATTTACTGTATTATGATTTTTACTATAACGAAAACAATACTACTGAAACAATAAACTACTGTATAAAGAAACCTGGGCTTGATTTGTCTGAAGCGGTCGGAAGTGTAGGCATAAAGCATAAGGCATTAATTTACCGTTTTGTTTGAAGAGCCGTAACGCCGTTGCTTTCAATATTTGATGATCATTTTAGCAATCTGTTTGTTTGTGTTTCACACTGAATGGAAAACGTAAAGGTAGAGCATGGCGATTGTGATATATGACAGGTTCGACGATATGTTCGGCCTGAACGAAATTGGAATAAAAATGCCGGAGTGTGGAGAATCATCCGCCGTACCGCCGAAATGACATCATACGTAATCACATCACCCTGTCATGTGACCAGATCCTCAGCTCTGATTGGTATACGTTTGAGGGGACATACTTACACACACACATACATACATACATACGTAGTGTGTTCAAAAAGTATCCGACCTTTATTTTTCGTGCGTAAAAAAAAAGAAGCTAGGGAGGCGTTGATTGGTGCACGTATGTAGGCGATCCTAATGCGCACGCGTGAATTTTTTCCCACCTGCAGAAGCTGTCATTCGACGGCAGACCGCCGATGAGTGAGGACATGGAAGTGAGCACCGTTGGATTTTCGTTTTTGACAAAATGACAGAAAAACTTGAACAACGCTACTGCATCAAATTTTGTGTTTTTTGGCCTCGGGGATGTTGGATGCTTCCATTGTGATGACTGCAACTTGGTTTCTGGGTCGTACCCATAAACCCAGGACTCATCGCCAGTGATCACTGTGTTGAGGAAGCTGGGATCGCTGTTCACAGTCTCCAGCATGTCCTGTGCGATCTCCAAACGGAGTTGCTTCTGCTCAATCGTTAGCAGCTTAGGTGCGAACTTCGCTGAGATTCTCCTGAAGCCCAAATCCTCCTTCATAATGGAATGAACGGTGTTGAATCTTGCGGATCGTTTCCACTTGGGAATCGCCAAGCTTTACACAAAATTTGATGCAGTAGCGTTGTTCAAGTATTTCCGTCATTTTGTCAAAAACGAAAATCCGACGGCGCTCACTTACACTTCCTCACTCATCGGCGGTCTGCCGTCGAATGACAGCTTCTGCAGGTGGGAAAAAATTCACGCGTGCGCATTAGGATCGCCTACATACGTGCACCAATCAACGCCTCCCTAGCTTCTTTTTTTTTACGCACGAAAAATAAAGGTCGGATACTTTTTGAACACAGTAGTACATACATATATACATACATATACATACATACATACATACATACATACATACAGACGGACAAATACTGTTTTAGATGGCTTTGCCCTATGGGCTACGCCGTAAAAATTATGTCGCTCTCCTCTGCACTTGCACGATCGGGACAAATTCAGAACCTAAGTACTGCTAAACTACAGATTCGTTTTCCGATTAATGTTCAAAATATAACATACATTTGAAATTAAGTTGTTCCTCGATTACAAACGAACAATTGTAGACAGGATAAATTTTTTCGCTTCGCATGCGCAGGTTAATAAATGAGTATGTAAGATGGTTACCAGGAAACCTATGGGAAATGTATGGTTTGGGATGATTAACTTGACTTGACTGCTAAATGAGGGCGGTGGGGGGACAAAGTATTTCTGTATGTCTAGTCGCAAACAACTCCAGTCAGTAAGTGTCAGTTATTGGCCACATTTGTCAAATGAAGGAGATACGCTGTGGACTTGCTGAATGCTGTTTATAAACTTGTGGACTTGCCAATGTAGAAACACTTCAGTTATTTCAGGACTGAAGGAAATTTGTTTTTCAAGCCTTGTTTTGGCATCTTAAATGCTTGCTTTGAGGGCAGGTTTCAGGATTCATGTTGATCTGACACACGTTTCCCTTGATAAGAAGACTGTGGCTTGATCCGAAAGTGAACTGTCTGGGGAGCAAGATAAAGAGAGGAAGAGGAAGGAATGTATGACTAAAATAGGGAGGATGTGAGGGGAAAGAACGTCGACCACAGATCAGCCGTGTCAGATTCCAGATACGTGTTCGAGATTTATTTATTTATAATGGAATAATATATATTGTTGCCACTGTCAGTATTTTGGGGAAGAGTTTGGAATGTTTTAGAGTGTGGTTTTCTTCTTCTTCTTCTTCTTCTGTTTGCAGCACATGGTTGCGAGTAGCATCATTGCCTTAGGAGGGCGAGGAAAGTGGGGAGAGGGATCTTTAAATATAACCTCCACCATCTAATGCCAGTTTCCCAGGAAACCATCTAATACCCAGTTCAATGTCTTTTTGCATGGCAAACACATTGAATCACCTTGCCTGTGAAACACCAGGATGACAGTTTGTAGGTGGGACGAGATTCAAATCCATGCTAGACGGCTCAGAGGCAAGTGTGCATAGCTCTATGACAACGGAGCGTGGTGGGGCTGTGTTTGTGGGAATGGTGACGTCGTTTAGGTTTTTCAATTTTTATTTTTAAGTTTGTAAACTTGCAGATTTTTTTATTTTTTTTATTTTTAGGTTGCCAACGTTCTGTATTTGGAGACTCCCGCTGGTGTTGGCTACTCTTATTCTCAAGACAAGAACTACACGACTAATGACGACGAGGTATCAGTACCTTAAATTTAGGTTGGGATTGGGTGAGAAAGAGGGCAGAAGGGTGGTAATGTCTCTGAGGCTGTTTGACAGTGCTGCCCCGTCAATGTGGTGAATCTTTAACAAAACCATCATCTGGATATTTGTATATATAACATTGAATATGATAAAAGGATGTGCAGGATTTTAGGCTTTAATTTTGTCCACATCCATTTCAAAATTATTTTTCGTTTTGCCTCCTCTTACCCCATTCCTGCAGACATCTTACAATAATCACCTGGCTCTACAGTGCTTCTTCAAGAAGTTTCCGGAGTACAAAAAGAATGAATTTTACTTGACGGGTGAAAGTTACTCTGGCTTTTATTTGCCGTGTCTCGCTGTGAGGCTCATGAATGATTCGGATATCAACCTAAAGGTGACTTTGCAAACCAACATCGCACAGCATCAACCTTTTACTTTTAAATAAATTGTGTATGGGAAGGTTTACCTGGGTCAATAAATTGTGGACAATTAAGATGTTTGATAAACTTTTTGTTACATTTGCTTTCATTAGCTTGTGAACATTCAGCTTTCTAGGTAGTTATTAGACTATTGATTGAGCCTCCACCAGTCCATCAGTGTTATCCAGTTATTAATTTGATAATTTAATTAACTTAGATATTTTATTCACCCTTCGGAAAAGGAAAGCATAATGCAACAGAAATAAGAGCTTGGTTTCATTTCCGTCGGTACTGTAAAGGTATCATAATAAAAAAAACCTTTAAAATGGCACACACATTTAATAATGGCACACACATTTAATAATGTTGGGAGTTGTTGATTCCATAGAATCAAGGAGAGACAGATGTGATGCTGGGGTGCTACCCCATAGGGGAGAGAAGTACTACATTTAACTTGTTTATCAGAGTTCACTGGAAAGTGAACACGAGGCAATTAAAAAAAAACAACAACTTAGAATTGCTTTCCTTGGTAGAAAGATAGTCAGGAAGGTTAGAGAAGCATGATGCAAAAGTCCACAAAATGTTAACTTCTTATTTTTCGATATACAAGTACAGGTGGACCTCGACATTCGTAGAAAACAACATCTGTCCAACTTCAAAAATGAACTTTCAAACCTGTCTCCCCCCCTATAAAACCTGGTGGCACCTTTTCAAGACTTGCACGTGCTATCCTCTCCATGCTTTGCCCCCTTCAGATATCTGCAGGACGCACGAGGTCCACCAGCAACCCCCCCCCCCCCTAGTGAAACTGCCTAAATCCAGAACCAATGCTCACCTTCACTCATTTATTCCTCTTTTTTTTTCCCCCACCTGTGGAACCACCTTCCATACTCTCTTCAGTCTCATTCTCCCCCCTCCTCCCCTCCCCCCATGTCTTCAAGACAGCTCTTCCCCCACCATCTCAAGCCATCCTCCACCCAAAATCATGATCTTCTCTACACCTGCTAAACCACTCCCCACACCTCTGGAGGGGTTTGTGTATCCAAAAAATTTGCTTGTGTATCCATCTTGTCCTCTCGTTGCATTCCCCCTCCCCCCCAATTTCCACCCTCATCTTTGCTTGTCCGTCTCCATCTATTTTCTCTCTCCGCCCTGCTGCTGGTTTCCACTTTCCCCCGCTGTTCCCCTTGTTGTGTTGTCCTGATGTGTTATGTGCCATGGCTCTTCCATGAGCCCAGACCATGTAATAACCCCCTCCTATTCTCCCCAACCCATTTAAACAATGCCCACACATTTGCGGATTTGACATTCGCGGCATATTCCATGAACGTATCCCCCGCGAATCTCGGGATCCGACGTTACTGTATACCAACTTAGCAAGGAAATGTTTTTTTTTTTTACTTGACAATCTAACTGAACAAATTGCATGTTAATGTCACCTTCTGTCAGGCGCAGCCAGCCAGTCCCCAAGATTTCGGTCAAAACCGTTCCCTCACTCACTTTGATCTTTCAAATTCCTAATGATTGCTAAATTTTGTTGAGGAAGCGTCCTGATTTCTCATGATGGCAGGCCTATTTGACCTTAAAGGGCAAATGGCCCTGCTATCATGGGCAAATGGCCCTGCTTTCATGTGCAAAAAAGGAGCGTATGAAATAAAACGTTGAATAAGAGCATTTACATCAGCCTTTTCAGTAGTTGTACAAACAGCGCATCTCTTTTGACTCTTCCTGGCACCCCTAGACTATCTTGGAATGACTAATTCTTCAATGAGACTATTTTTATTGAATAGAGCATGCTTTCTGCTTTTATGATTATGGTACTCTACGTTTTCAACACAAGATGTTGAAACAATATAACATCCTTCTGTGATTAATGACAATGCAAGTTGATAGGTATTGAAATAGTTATTTCTCCATTTTGTTTTGTGCAGGGACTTGCAATTGGTAATGGACTGTCCAGCCTGTCGATGAATGACAACTCCTTGATGTACTTCCTGCATTACCACACAGTGCTGGGAGACGAGTGAGTTCTTATATCAGTTGGATGTATTCATCAATTGTAATTTAACAATGAAAGGCCACAAATTCATAACCTGTAACGTGAAATGTGGAAAATATTTTACACCAACTAATGATGCATTGGAAAGAGATGATCAGTGTACGTTGGTTATGTGCAAAATATTTTTCATTGATTGGTAGTTATACTTGATTTATAATAAATGGAATAAAATTAATGCATTGATTAAGAACCAAAGATGAGGATAACATCAGAGGTACATATAGTGCCTTCAGAAAGTATTCACACCCCTTGACTTTTTTCACATTTTGTTGTGTTGCAGCCTGAATTTAAAATGGATTAAATTGAGATTTTTTTTGTCACTGATCTACACATAATATTCCATAATGTCAAAGTGGTATTTTAAATAATTTTTACAAGATAATTAAAAATGAAATGCAGAAATATCTGATTTACTTAAGCATTCAACCCTGGAATAGCCTGGTGTTGGCTTAGTGGTTAGGGTGCCGGCTTGGGATCCTAGGATCCTGGGTTCGAATCCCGATCGATCGCTGAATTAACACCAGGGGGGGTTGACTCAGCCTGTCATCCTTCCGAGGTCGGCAAATTGAGTACCAGCTTGCTGGGATGAATGATCACGGTGTGTACCCTGATTTAGAATAGGTACACCATATCCCTGCGCATCGTAAGAGGCGACTAAGGGTTGGCGTCAGGAAGGGCATCCGGCCATAAAAAACATTTCCTCAAAACAGGGAACCATGATTGTCATGGGGCCCGCAAGGCTAACCCCCGCTCTCGCGGGGAAAATGGCCTTAAAACGATCATTCATCTCATTCATTCATTCATTCAACCCCCTGAGTCAATACTTCATAGAAGATCCTTTGGCATCAATTACAGCTTCGAGTCTGCTTAGATGTGTCTGTATCCATTTGCACATCTGCATTTGGGGAGTTTCTCCCATTCTTCCTTACAGATTTGCTAAAGCTCTGTCAAGTTGGATGGGGAGCGTCGGTGAACAGCAATCTTCAAGTCTTTCTACAGATTCTCAATGGGATTCAAGTCTGGACTTTGGCTGGGCCACTCAAGGACTTTCACGTTCTTGTTCTGAAGCCATTCCAGTGTTGCTTTGGCTGTATGCATGAGGTCATTGTCCTGTTGGAAGGTAAGTCTTCGAAGGTAAATCTTGGAACATAAATCTTCGCCGTATTCAAAGGTCTTTTGCACTCTGAAGCAGGTTTTCCTCAAGTATTTGCTTGTATTTGGCTCCATTGATTTTTCCCTCTATCCTTACAAGTCTCCCAGCCCCTGCCACTGAAAAAAATCCCCATAGCATGATGTTGCCACCACCATGCTTCAGGATAGGGATGGTGCTAGATGGGTGATGATCTGTGCTTGGTTTCTACCAGATGTAGCGCTTTGCATTTAGGCCAAAGAGTTCAATTTTCGTATCATCAGACCACAGAAGATTTAGCCTCATGCTTTCTGAGTCTGTCCCATGCCTTTTTGCAAACTCCAGACGTGCTGTCGTGTGCCTTTTTCTTTGGAGTGGCTTCCATCTGGCCACTCTCCAATAAAGCGTAGATTTGTGAAGTGCTGCAGAGTCTGTTGTCCTTCTGGCAGGTTCTTCCATCTCAACCAAGGAACTCTGCAGTTCTGTCAGTGTAATCATTGAGTTCTTGGTCACCTCCTTGAGCAAGGTCCTTCTTGCCCGGTTTCTCAGTTTGGTCAGACGGCCAGCTCTCGGAAGAGTCTGCGTAGTTCCATATTCTTTCCATTTCCTAATAATGGAGCTCACTGTGCTCTTGCAAACTTTCAACACTCCAGAAATTGTTTTATACCCTTCCCCAGATCTATGCCTCCTCACAATTCTATCTCGGAATTCTACGGACAGTTCCTTGGACTTCATGGTAGAGTTTCTGCTCTGACATGCGCTGTCAACTGTGGGGCCTTATATAGAAAGGTGTGTTTCTTTCTAAATCGTGTCCATTCAATTGAATTGGCCAAAGGTGGACTCCACTCAAGTTTGAAAGTTATCTCAAGGATGATCAAAGGAAATTGGATGAACCCGAGCTCAATTTGGAGTGTCATAGCTAAGGGGTTGAATACTTATTGACTCGAGACATTTCAGCTTTTCATTTTTTATTATTTTGTAAAAATTTGGAAAAAAGGAAATTCCACTTTTACATTATGGGGTATAATGTGTAGATCAGTGACAAAAAAATCTCAATTTAATCTATATTATATATGTGTGCATATGTATATGTATATTTGCTATATAAACACAGACCCAAAATATTGTTACGTTTATAGGGGGTGGGCAGTAATTACCTTCGTCCAGGTAGAATTGCATAGTTGATATGCTCCGAATGTCGTGTAGCCATCCTGATGTACATAAGTCAGGCCGTATGTCGTTTAAGCTTGTATCTTCGTCCCCATGAGAGGGGTGGGGTTTGTTAATTAGCTAGGGATTATGGGTAAATTAATCCCCTGTATGTAATATATATATATGAATGATCGTTATAAGGCCATTTTCCCCGCTAGAGCAGGGGTTAGCCTTGCGGGCCCCATGACAATCATGGTTCCCTGTTTGAGGCAATGTTTTTATGGCCGGATGCCATATGTTTGGCATGTATGCATGTTTGGCATGTATGTTTGGCATGTATGTATGGCATGTTTTTATGGCTTCCTGGCTGGTAATCCCCTGTATGTAATGGCCTCTGTTAATTTTTCCTCTGTTCCTTATGACACCTGCAGCACACACACATGGTAAGAAATCGCCCATTAACCACACTTAATAAAAATCAGCCGGAAACAGGACATTGAGCACTGCCATGGATAACATCGACCTAGCGAGCACAGAGGCACAAAAGGTCCGTGAAGCCACGTCCCGAAGAGCAGTGATTGGTCCGGGATTTGATTGGCGCAAGGACTGGTAAGATCGGACTCGCTGATAGGAGCGGACACGGAGACGTCGTGGGATGACGTCAGAGCCTTGACTATAAAGGAACACTCGGCCGACATTTTCTCTCTTGTGCAAGGGAGATTCATCACGAACAGTCATGCCCTGACATTTTGTCTTTCTTCTTCTCTCGCTTTCGTCATGGCTTTCTCTCTTGTGTTGGGGTGCTCCGGAGTGAGGGACATTCTTAAAGAATGGGGACATATACGGTGCGCTCTTGAGCGAGGGACATTCATTGGGAGCAGCCACGATTTTGTATGTCTCGGTTGCTGGATCCGGTGGTGAACGGTCATGTTCCGACATCTTCATCATGATCGTGAGGAGTAACTGCGGACTGAGAACTGCGGTTTCCCGTGCACGGACGACAAAGACGAGCGCCGCTGGGCGAACGAGGGTGCGCGAGGCCTAGTTCGCGCCCATGCTAGTGCAGCCTGCGGTTTCGCCACCAAGCATGTGAGGGGGTTTTGACGATTCCTGACGCGGTGCAAGAGCCGATTAGAGCTGAGTACCACAAATCACACATAATTATTTTTACAGTTATTTTTCCCATTGTTTGTATTTGAGTCTGTGTGGGGCGCTCCAATTAGGAATTCATTTTTATCGTGCTTTTGTTGTTACCGGCATTTCATTGAATAAAGCCGGTATTTTTGTACATTTTAACCCTGTGTCGTTTGAGTTGATTAATTTACCCAAGTGTGAAGTAGTCGGGTAGAAGCCGTCCAGGTAAGTTCGTCATCCCCCTTTCCCTCGCGTGTAACGAATACCATCATTTTGGATTGAATGCCTGGGAGTAAAGCTCGTTTGGTCATCCGTATCGCCCTGCGGTGTTCACCAGAGGGGCAGGCACACGGCAATATTTCAGTATTTCTTCAACAGAATATTTGCTTTCATTATATTGTAGTGTTTATCATGACCTTGCAACACTCGTCATTTGTGAAGTGAGAAATGAAATATTACTTATTTTTGTTGAAGGTGATTTTTCCAACCTTTTTCTGATTTTCTTGTTGTACTGCTTTGCTCCCTTAGTGAATGGTCCATGCTACAGAAATATTGTTGTAACTGTTCAAAGTGTGAGTTCTCCGATCCAAAAGGCACTAAATGCAGGTCTTTGGTAAGTGTTCTTGCCATGTTTCTATCTCAGTTTGAAATTGTAGATGTACTCTGTATTGCACGTTCCCTCAAAGTTGCATTGTTGCAATCTTAAAAGTGATTGTTTTGTTTTCACAATTGTGAATATATATGATGTCAAGTGTGGACTGGCCTATAAAATTGAGAAGTAAATTATCTCCCCAGTGTTGGCTGCTTTAAATAAATAAATAAATATATACACTACATGGCCAAAAGTATGCGGACACCCCTTCTAATTAGTGGATTCGGCTGTTTCAGCCACACCTATTGCTGACAGGTATATATAATCAAGCACACTGCCATGCAATCTCCATAGACAAACATTGGCAGTATAATGGGCCATACTGAAGAGCTGTGACTTTGAACGTGGC
>NC_136262.1:123474679-123648952 GCF_964187855.1 Myxine glutinosa
TAGATATCAAATCCTTCCTCTTCTCCAATGGCTTGATCTCTGATCATCAATTTGGATTCAGACCAGGTCATTCTACTCTGGACATGTTGCTTCTGCTGTCTCAACAATGGATGGAGGTCCTCAATGCCAAACAGGAAATCAGAGCTGTCTCACTTGACATATCACGTGCCTTCGATACGGTCTGGCACCCAGCTCTGCTCACCAAACTCACCTCCTATGGTATTCAGGGAAATCTCCACTCATGGCTTGCGGATTTGCTCTCTGGTCGTAGGCAACGTGTGGCCCTGAATGGATTTCTCTCATCTTCCCTTCCTGTTCTGGCTGGAGTTCCCCAAAGGTAGTGTTCTGGGCCCTGTGCTATTTCTGGTCTTCATCAATGACCTCTCCGACTCTCTGGAAAATCCTCTCTATCTCTTTGCTGATGACTCCACTATCTGCCGCTCCATTCCTCATCCCTCAGATCGGCAGTCTGCAGCCTCCTCACTCTCTGCAGACCTGGACAAAATCACAGACTGGTCAAACAAGTGGAACATGTCTTTCAATCCTGACAAATCTCACACTCTTACAATGTCTCTCCGAAAGGACCGACTGGACAACCCTCCCATCTACTTTCTCAACAATCCTCTCCAAGAAGTTCTGTCGCTCAAGCTTTTGGGTCTCACTATCTGCCATGATCTTTCTTGGGAAAACCACATTTCCAAGCTGGCCTCCAAAGCCAGTCGCCGACTGGGCATCCTCCGTCGTGCGAAGTCCTTCCTTGGCACACCTGAGCTCCTCACCACATACAAGGCTTTCATCCGCAGCTCAATGGAATACTGTTCCCCCCTCTGGGCTGGTGCTCCTGCCTCACACCTTGCTCGGCTTCACGCTGTTGAGGCCAAAGCTTTCAGAATCATTGGAATCTCCTGCGATGTAGTCAACTCTGAGGGCCTTTCACTCACTCACCGCAGGCAGGTTGGTGGTCTTTCTGTCTTCTACCGACTCCTCTCCGGCCTTGCTCCCCCAGCTCTCTCTGTGCTCTGTCCCCCCAATATTCCTTCAGGTCACACAAGATCTGCCTGCAACCCTCTTATGGTTAAACTGTCAAAGTCTAGGCTCTCTGCTCACCTTCACTCTTTCATTCCCCTTTTCTCCCGCCTCTGGAACAAACTCCCCCACTCCCTTCAATCCCACCCCTCCCTCCAGGTCTTTAAAACAGCTGTTCACCACCATCTCTTATCTTCCCCCATCGAAAACCTTGATCTTTTCTACCCCCGGTAATTCACCCCAGAGTCCTTGCAGTGTTCATATGTTTTAGTCCTCCCGATGTCCTTGCTCTCAAATGTTGTGTTTGTGTCCTTCCCCCTCTCTCCCCATGTTGTCTGCCGCTCCCCTTGTTTTTTGTGTTTTGTGTGTCGGTTTGTCTTTTTGTGTGATTAATGTTAGCTCTTTCACGAGCCTCGATCTTGTATACAAAAAAAAAAAAAAAAAAAAAATGCACAATGATTCAGAATAAAGGAGGAAAGGCGACACAGAGCAGAGCTTAATCAATCTTACTTATCCCCAGCCACGGGCCCACTCACGCACATGGGGAGAAGAAGAGAAGAATGTTCACGCGCCAAGCGCGCTTCGCCGTCGGTCGCTCTGGGGCAGCTCGCCCGGCGTGGCTCTCCGATGTTCGCGGCATGTACGCAGGCGAAGGCAAGCAGGAGGACATCACGCGTCTGTGGCCCGGCACGGGTCGTCCTCTCGAGCGCGCGATTAATACAGCGCAGAGCGCAGGGCACGGGGAAAGTTCGTGTACAATAGGCAATTCAATTCGCTCGTTCTGCAGCTCCACTCGCGTTCTCAAGCTCAACCCAACTCACTCACGGGGAACTGTAACTCAGCACATGACTCTGACTCATCTCCCGTCTCTCTCCTCAACTGTCCTCAACTCATGGATTGCGCGACTCTCAACTCACCGGGAACTCTGGACTCATCTTCTCTTTCAACTGAGGTCGGGGGCTCGGAGCAGGGTTATATAGCTCCGCCCCAGCCCGACTCGAATGTTCCAAACCCCGCCTCTGGTCGTCATGGTTAGCCACTCCCCTCGAGTCCTGATTGGCGGCTCGTGCTTACCGACCACTCCTCCTGCCGCGCCTCCCTTCGGCCTCGGTAGACTTGTTCAGGCCTGCCGCGTGGCATTTCAGCGCTATAACCAAACCAAAAGCACCAAAGCAAAGCACCAAAAGAACACCTAAGCTCACTGGCCGACTCAACGCAAAACTAACACAGGAAAGGACCGCTTGCATTTACTAAGAAATAACAACTATCGCCAGGCTTCATGTTGTGGTGCGTCTACCTCCAAGGGGGAATTAACCTTTATTCCAAAACCACAACAATACATTCTTCTCTTCTTCTCCCCGTGTGCATGAGTGGGCCTGTGTCTGGGCATTAAGTAAGATTGATTAAGCTCTGGTCTGTGTCCCCTTTCCTCCTTCATTCTGAATCATTGTACATTGTAAACAAGCGTTACGCCTAGGTCCCCCGTCGGTGAAGTGATGCGAGTTGAAAAAGTGGAAGACGCAAGGCGGCCATCTTGGATATATATCGGGTATATAAGGGTTGTTGCATTCTGTATTAGTGGAAATCAACTGCTGCACGTCCACAAAAGTTATTGCCGCTTCCTCTGGAGATGGTCCATCAACTCGACAATGTTGTTTGTCATGGAGTGGTGGTTTTTTGAAATTACGGCATGAAACAGCGTGCTATTGCTCGGCAGTATGGCATCACTCAAGGTCAGGTGTCAAAGATCCTGAAACGAAATGCTCAGAGGGGTGTCCCTACTCCAATACCGAGGCCAGGACGTCCACGCAGAACCACAAGGAGAGATGTTCGCCAGCTGCACCGGTTCGTCTGCAAAGGCCGTACCAAGTCAGCTAATCGGCTTAGGGCTGAGTGGCAGCAACTGACAAATGTGCCTGTATCCAGAAGGCTCGTCAACCAATGACTGGTTCAAGCAGGCTATCGTGCCAGGCGTCCCCTGAGAAAGCCACGCCTGACCAGACAACACAGCCAGCGCCGATTGCAGTGGGCCAGAGAGCACCGTCAATGGCAGCCAGGACACTGGAATCATGTGACCTTCAGTGACGAGTCTATATTTCTGGTCTATCGTCAAGATGGCCGCATCCGAGTGCGCAGGCAAGTGCATGAAGCCCACAACGAAGATTGTATTGTGCCAAGAGTCCAAGCTGGAGGTGGTGGGGTGACCATTTGGGCTGCTTTTCATGCAGGGGGCAAAACTGACCTGGTTGTTCTGAATGGAAACCTGAACCAGTTCAAGTACAGGGTCATTCTGGAAGAAACATTGCTTCCATTTGCTCGTGCAGCCTTTCGAGCAGGGGTCGAAATTATCGACGGCATCGACGGCAAAAGCCGGCGTGCCCAAGCTCTTTGCCGTGCTGCCCCCAAACTTTTCATGATCACTACGGCAGAGTGTTGTAGTGCCCTTTTTCTTCAGTTGCTGCTGTGCCCTTTTTGTCAATAAAGCATAATAATAGAGACCAAAGTATGAATAAAGTAATGATGAAAACAACAAACTGACTTCGTCGGCTTTCGTTTTCTCAGTGCATGTCGGAACATTAGCGTAGTAAGCATATACATTGTCTAGGCTACCTCGTTTCCCGTTCTCTTACTGAATACAGAATGTTGCAGTCCTACTATCGTCCTTGGGTACGGGAAACGAGGTTCAAGGGCATCCCATAATTTCTATTGGCCCTGCCTACGACCATCCGTCATCCAATACGTCAGCCAGCATCATCAATGAAACACAAAGCATTATGGGCTACTATGAGCGCATAATTACCTTGATCTTTTCTATCCCCGCTAATTTCACCCCAATTCCACTTTTTTGAAATACCAACTTCTGTCCTGGAAGTCCTTGGTGTCCTTGTGTTTTATACTTCTCTCCACTCCCCCCCCCCCCCCCTATATATATATATATATATATATATAAAATATATATCGATATATATATATATAATATATATATCTATCTATATATATATATATATATATATATATATATATATATATATATAAATATATATATATATATAATATATACACACAGACTTGGCATTTAATATGGAATATCTTTTTTTGTGGGGGTGAACTTACTTTTCAAGATGTCTTAGAACCAAAAGTTCATTGAAATTATGTTGAAATTATTCTAGATTTTGTTAATGTGACCTTTAAAAGAAACAAAAACCACATTTGACATTTCGAAACAAATAAATTGATCCTTGAAAGTGATGTAAACTGAAATCGAACTCAATTCATGGACAGTACTGTGTTAAACTTCTGTACGTTTTCCAGAAGTATCTATTTTGCACATTAGCCAAAATTTTTTTTAACAAAAACAAAAGTTAAATTACGACTGGGATTACGGACAGTAAAATTACAGTTCAGTACTTCGTGTAACACCCACGAGCATTCAGGAGAGCACGTACACGTTGAGGCATGCTGTTCACGAGATTTGCCAAGGTTTGGACAGGAATCGCTTGCCATGCAGTGACAATAGCCTGCTGCAATTCACGCACAGAGGTCGGCTGCTGGTCCAAGTGGTCGATTTGACACTTAATTCTGCCCACAAGTTCTCTTTCAGATTCATATCCGGGGACATGGCAGGCCACTCCATATGCTCTACACCATGGTCAGCAAGAAAGTGTTGGATCATGCGAGCACGATGAGGCCGTGCATTGTCATCTTGGAAGACAAAGTTTCCTCGAAAGGCTGCACGAACAAATGGAAGCAATGTTTCTTCCAGAATGGCCCTGTGCTTGAACTGGTTCAGGTTTCCATTCAGAACAACCAGGTCAGTTTTGCCCCCTGCATGAAAAGCAGCCCAAACGGTCACCCCACCACCTCCAGCTTGGACTCTTGGCACTATACAATCTTTGTTGTAGGCTTCATGCACTTGTCTGCACACTCGGATGCGGCCATCTTGACGATAGACCAGAAATCTAGACTCGTTACTGAAGATTACGTGATTCCAGTGTCCTGGCTGCCATTGACGGTGCTCTCTGACCCACTGCAATCGGCGCTGGCGGTGTTGTCTGGTCAGGCGTGGCTTTCTCAGGGGACGCCTGGCACGATATCCTGCTTGAACCAGTCGTTGGTTGACTAGCCTTCTGGATACAGGCACATTTGTCAGTTGCTGCCACTCAGCCCTAAGCCGATTAGCTGACTTGGTATGGCCATTGCGGACTAACCGGTGCAGCTGGCGATCATCCCTCCTTGTGGTTCTGCGGGGACGTCCTGGCCTCGGTATTGGAGTAGGGACACCCCTCTGAGCATTTCGTTTCAGGATCTTTGACACCTGACTTTGAGTGATGCCATACTGCCGAGCAATAGCACGCTGTTTCATGCCGTAATTTCGTAAAGCCACCACTCCATGACAAACAGCATTGTCGAGTTGACGGACCATCTCCAGAGGAAGCGGCAATAACTTTTGGAGACGTGCAGCAGTTGTTTTCCACTAATACAGATCGCAACAACCCTTGTATACCCGACTGTGAAGCCAATCATCAAATGCACCTGTCCGTACATTTTGCCACGCCACCTGTGATATAATCCTGTTGTTTACTTCTTGCTGCGACAGACAATCAGTGACATGGTTTTTTTAACAAATAAATCACCAAAGTGTAAAAGAAACTCACCAGATTGATATACTGAGTCAAGAAAGTAAACCCAAGTCAAGAAAAAAAAAATCCATGTTAAAGCCAAGTCTGTATATACAGACTTGGCATTTAATATGGAATATTTTTTTTGTGGGGGTGAACTTACTTTTCAAGATGACTTAGAACCAAAAGTTCATTGGAATTATGTTGAAATTATTCTAGATTTTGTTAATGTGACCTTTAAAAGAAACAAAAACCACATTTCACATTTCGAAGTAAATAAATTGATCCTTGAAAGTGATGTCAACTGATATCGAACTCAATTCACGGACAGTACTGTGTTAAACTTCTGTGCGTTTTCCAGAAGTATCTCTTTATTTTTCACATTAGCCCAATTTTTTTTAAACAAAAACAAAAGTTAAATTACGACTGGAATTACGGACAGTAAAATTACAGTTCAGTACTTCGTGTAACCCCCACGAGCATTCAGGAGAGCACGTACATGTTGAGGCATGCTGTTCACGAGATTTGTCAAGGTTTGGACAGGAATCGCTTGCCATGCAGTTACAATAGCCTGCTGCAATTCACGCACAGATGCAGGCTGCTGGTCCAAGTTGTCGATTTGATGCGTTAATTCTGCCCACAAGTTCTCTATCGGATTCATATCCGGGGACATGGCAGGCCACTCCATATGCTTTACACCACGGTCAGCAAGAAAGTGTTGGATCATGCGAGCACGATGAGGCCGTCCATTGTCATCTTGGAAGACAAAGTTTCCTCGAAAGGCTACACAAACAAATGGAAGTAATGTTTCTTCCAGAATGGCCCTGTGCTTGAACTGGTTCAGGTTTCCATTCAGAACAACCAGGTCAGTTTTGCCCCCTGCATGAAAAGCAGCCCAAACGGTCACCCCACCACCTCCAGCTTCGACTCTTGGCACGAAACAATCTTCGTTGTCGGCTTCATGCACTTGTCTGTGCACTCGGACGCGGCCATCTTGACGATAGACCAGAAATCTAGACGCGTTACTGAAGATCACGTGATTCCAGTGTCCTGGCTGCCATTGACGGTGCTCTCTGGCCCACTGCAATCGGCGCTGGCGGTGTTGTCTGGTCAGACGTGGCTTTCTCAGGGGACGCCTGGCACGATTGCCTGCTTGAACCAGTCGTTGGTTGACTCGCCTTCTGGATACAGGCACATTTGTCAGTTGCTGCCACTCAGCCCTAAGCTGATTAGCTGACTTGGTATGGCCATTGCGGACTAGCAGGTGCAGCTGGCGATCATCCCTCCTTGTGGTTCTGCGGGGCCGTCCTGGCCTCGGTATTGGAGTAGGGACACCCCTCTGAGCATTTCGTTTCAGGATATTTGACACCTGACCTTGAATGATGCCATACTGCCAAGCAATAGCATGCTGTTTCATGCCGGAATTTCGTAAAGCCACCACTAAATGACAAACAGCATTGTCGAGTTGACGGACCATCTCCAGGGGAAGCGGCAATAACTTTTGTAGACGTGCAGCAGTTGTTTTCCACTAATAAAAAACGCAACAACCCTTACATACCCGATTGTGAAGCCAATCGTCAAATGTACCTGTCCGTACATTTTGTCACGCCACCTGTGATATAATCCTGTTATTGACTTCTTGCTGCGACAGACAATCAGTGACATGGTTCTTTGAACAAAGAAATCACCGAAGCGTAAAATAAACTCATCAGATTGATATACCGAGTTCAGAAAGTAAACCCAAGTCAAGAAAAAAAAGATATTCCATATTAAATGCCAAGTCTGTGTGTGTGTGTGTGTGTGTATATATATATATATATATATATATATATATATACATATATATATATATATATATATATATATATATATATATTTTATATATATATATAGTTTATATATATATATATAGTTTATATATATATATATAGTTTATATATATATATAGTTTATATATATATATAGTTTATATATATATATAGTTTATATATATATATAGTTTATATATATATATAGTTTATATATATATATATAGTTTATATATATATATATAGTTTATATATATATATAGTTTATATATATATATAGTTTATATATATATATAGTTTATATATATATATAGTTTATATATATATATAGTTTATATATATATAAAATGTTGCCAAAGTAACATAGGACAGATTCAAATGAAAGTTGCTGGACTGGTTGGGTGTGTGACACAGATGTATTGATTCGATTTTGGTGAAGATCCGGATCTGGATACGATAATTTTAAGTGATTCTTCACCATTGAAATTATATATGTATATCGCACAATATTTCAAAACTTTGTGGACGGATTCGTCCAAAACTTTGTGGATGAGTTGGCTGGGTGTCAATAACAAGCCGATTAGATTTTGGTTAAGGCACGGATGCAGGTGGAATCCAAAACGTGAACAGTTCAGCCTGGCGGAGGCATTCATTCTACCTTGTGTCATTCTTTGTGTTTCTGAGAAATCTTATTGTGACTGTCATTTTGTTTCCACGGTTACATTCAAGCATGTTCAAAGAGCCATTTTACCTGTTGTGGAATTTCCCTTTACATATGATGTCAAGTTGAAAAACCAGAAAGTCCACTGCTTCTGGTGTTCTCTCGTAGTCACTGTACAATGTGCACTTTTCATTTACAAACTACTTACTGTAGTTATCTTCAAAATGTTTGTCCAATAATATCATAATTAGCTCCGCCACCGAAGGTGGATGGAGGTTATGTTTTCACCCCTGTTGTCTGTCTGTCTGAACAGGATATCTCAAAAAGTTGTGGACGGATTCGGCCGAAGTTTGGCAGAGATGTCGCGTATTTGACACCGAAGAAATGATTAGATTTTGGTGAAAAACCGGATTCAGATCCGGCTAGTATAATTTTTTAAGCGATTCATCACCATTGGGAGATCGGGCCAAAAACGATATGTAGCGCGATATCTCAAAACGTTGTCGATGGATTCGGCCAAACTTTGGTGGACATGTTGGGTATGTGATAAGGAAGAATTGATTCGATTTTGGTGAGGATCTCAATATGGATTCGGATACGAGAATTATTTAATTTTTAAGTGATTCTTCACCATTGAGAAATCAGGCGAAAAGCGATTATACAGTCCGGTGAAAAAGTAAGTACACCCCATTTAAAGTTTTGACTTTTTCAACATATTTCAACATACAGCTATTTGATCTTCATTTCAACACTATTGAGAGATAAAGGTGATATACAACATGCATTTTAAAGGCCATTTTCCCTACTAGAGCGGGGGTTAGCCTTGCGGTCCCCATGACGATCTCCATTTTTGCCCTATTTTCTGCATCTCTCCTTGTTAACCCCCTTGCCCGCATTTCTTCTTCCACCATCTTTAGCCAAGTCTTTCTCGGTCTTCCCCGTCCTCTACTTCCTTCTGCATTCATTTCCATCACTCTTCTCAACCAGTCACTTTCATCCTTCCTCAACACATGACCAAACCATCTCAACCTGTTCCTCTCCACAGCATCAATCACAGGCTCTATTCCCATCATCTTTCGCAATTCATCATTTGTCTTCCTCTCTCTCAACGATACTCCGCACATCCGTCGAACCATTCGCATTTCCACCCTTTCCAACCTTCATTGCTGCTCTACGTTCATTACCCATGTCTCGCTCCCATAAATCATAACACTTCTCACACATGCAGCATACACCTTTCCCTTCAGCTTCAACGACACTCCCCTCATCATCAGCACGCCACTCAGTTCCCAAAACTTCTTCCATGCACATCTCACTCTAGCAACCGTTGCCGAGTCTGATCCACCTTCTCCATTCAGCATGTCTCCGAGGTAGCAAAATGTTTTCACACCTTCCAGCTTCACGGCGTCTCCAAGATCCAACTCAACATTTCCTCCATCTGCAGCTCCCTCTGTGCACACCTTACATTTGAATGTAGCTGCCACACTGGTTAATGACCCTCTCAGACCACTACATTTTTGATGAACCCACTCAGCGCACATTGTACATTGAATGGAGTTCACTCCGACACCCTTCCTACACACAGCACAGGGCCACTTCCCAGTTCTTTCCACCTCACCACATGCTTTACCACTTGCCATCACCTTCGTCTTTCCGATATTCACCTTCAGACCTTTTGTCTCCATACATTCCTTCCACTTGTTCATCTTTTCCTTCATTCATCCATATTTTCTGCAATCAACACCAGATCATCTGCATACAACAACTCCCACGGTAAACCCTCCTTTACGTTCTGAGCCAGCACCTCCATCACAGCTACAAATAGTAGTGGACTTAGTACCGACCCCTGATGCACTCCCACCTTCACCTCAAACTCACCACTGTTCCCGTCCTTTGTCCTTACAGCTGTGCGCGCTCTTTTGTACATTGCCATCACTACTCTGATCAACCATTCCTCCACTCCTAACTTCCTCAATGCCCATGTCAATACTTTGCGTGGAACCCTATTGAATGCTTTCTCCAGATCAACAAACCCAAGAAACAACTTCTTCCTCTTCTCCATGTACTTCTCCTGCAACTGCCTCACAATGAAAAGCGCGTCTGTCGTTCCTCTTCCTGGCATAAATCCAAACTGCATTTCGTCGATCTTCACTTTCTTCCTTATCCTCCTCTCCAACACCCTTTCCAATACATTCATTCCATGCTCCAATAACTTTATCGCTTTCTTTCTTTCTTTCTTTCCAATAACGCTTTTTCTTCTCCGCAATAACGCAACACAACGCAATAACGCAATAACGCAATAACAATAATATATAATTTCTCTTTCCAATATCCAATAACGATCTTTCAACGAGCCACACTCAAGAGGGTCACCTTTCCCCTTGTATAGAGGGACGAGGGTACTCATTTCCCAATCCACTGGAATGCGGCCTTCTTTCACCACCAGATTACAGATCTCCGTCATTCTCTTCACACCCCAACTTCCTGCTGCCTTCAACATATCTCCCACAACTCCCGTCGGCCCTCTCGCTTTTCCACTCTTCATTGCTTTTATCGCTTCCTCAACTTCCTTCTCAGTTATCTTCTCTGCCGGTCCTAAAACTGGGTTACTCTCTATGTTGCCAACCCATTCATTCTCTGTATTCAACAGCATTTCCATATATCTTTTCCATCTTCCTTTAATTCCATCTGGGTCGACAACGATTTGTCCCACTTCATCCTTCAAGCAACTCACCCCCATCACATCACACCTCTCTTTCACTATCTGCTTTGCAATCCTGAATACTGCTTTCTGACCCTCTTCCGAATCCAAGCGTTCTCCGAACATTTTCCTCCATGCCTCCTGCGCCTTTGCTGTCTCTTTCTTTGCAGCCTTCCTGGCTGCCTTATAACTTTCATGCTCTGCTGTTTCTGCTCCCGTACCCTTCGCCTTCTGCCACTCCTTGAACTTCTTCCTCTTCTCATCAATCCTCTTTCCAACTTCATCATCCCACCACCCTGTTTCCGAGTGCCTCGGTGGTCCTTTTGTCCATCCACATACCTCACCAACGGCTCCCAACAGACTAGCTTTCATTGACATCCAACCGCTTTCAAGCTCAACCACATCATCCTCTACCCTACTCAGCCTCTCTTTTAATGCCTCCCTTACTGTCACCTCTTTCAACCTCCACACCTTCATTCTCGGTTGGTACTTCACCCGCCGAGCTCTCCTCGCACCTTTCACCCTTATGTCGCAGACAACCAAGTGGTGCTGTGAAACAGCCTCCTCCCCCGGGATCACCTTTGTGTCCCGGAGGTGCCCCCTATCTCGCCAACGCACCATCAGGTAGTCAATGGTTGTCGTCGAACCATCTGACGTGTATGTAACAAGCTTATTATCCTCTTTCTGGAACTGAGTATTACAAATCAGCTCCATCAGCAAACTCCAAAATCCTTTCACCTTCTCCATTTCTCACACCATATCCGTAACCCCCATGAACCCCCTCAAAACCATCCATACTCCTTCCCACATGTCCATTTAGGTCTCCTCCCACCACAACAACTTCCTCATCTTTCACGTTTTCCATCAGCTTCTCTATCGCACACCAGAACTTGTCCTTCTCTTCATCGCTTCGACCAACCTGCGTAGCATATCCCGAGATCACGTTCACCAAGAGCTTTCCAATCATCATTTTCACCATCATCAACCTATCACTCACTCTAGTCACACTCACCACACTGTCTACAAACTCCTCAGAAAACAGGACACCAACACCATTCACGCCCTCCAGGCACCCTTGCCACATAAACTTGTATTTCTGTCCCTGCCTACCCTTCACCATTCTCACACCACTTCCCTTCCATCTCGTCTCTTGCACACAACATATGTCCACTCTTCTTCTGACCAATACTTCCACCACTTCTCCTGATCTCCCTGTCATTGTCCCTACATTCCATGTCCCAAACCTCAGAAACCGATCTCCACGTCGGGCTGTACCCTGCCCATATGTAGTTGTAATTGTCATGGTTCTCTTTTTGAGGCAATGTTTTTATAGCCGAATGCCCTTCCTGATGCCAACCCTCTTAGTCGTCTTTTACGACACGCAGGGATACGGTGTACCTATTCTAATCCAGGGTACACGCTGGGAAACGTTTAAATTATGGAAATTCTGGTGGGGGTGGGGGTGGGGGGGGGGGAGGGAGGGCGGCGTCGGCATCACGGCTGCGGTTTAAACATATTTTAATAATATTTAAACAAAGCCATGAAAAATAATCTGGGAAAAGTCTCTAAGTGAGAACGTGGATTTGAGAAAGAAGGAGCAGAGGTGGAAGAAAAACGAGATATAGGGGGCGGGGCACAAGTCGAGACGAGGAGGAGAGCGAACAAGCACGTGTCCGGGAGGAGAGAAAGAATTAATAGAGAATTTTTTGTTTATTTGTTTGTTTTGTTTTTAAAAACGTTGGACAAAGGGTAAGATGTTCGTGAGAGGTCGGGGGGAGAAAAGAAAATCAAAGAAACAAGCAAATACTATGAAGGAAATAACTTATATTCACAAAATACTGACGGGGGGGGGGGGGGGGGGGAGGGAGCCTGGAAAGACCAGGCCGCGCATGAGGTGCGAATAAAAAAACGACTAATTACACACAAATTTGCAATAATCACAAAACCAAAACTAAATAGAAACACACAATAACACATACACAATAAAATAACCAGTGGAAATTTGACAAAGACACGAATGGGAAAATACTCAAACTTTGATGTCGTG
Organism: Myxine glutinosa; assembly: GCF_964187855.1. Taxonomy (NCBI): domain Eukaryota; kingdom Metazoa; phylum Chordata; class Myxini; order Myxiniformes; family Myxinidae; genus Myxine; species Myxine glutinosa. Next base: position 123,487,542 of record NC_136262.1, read on the forward strand.
GAGAGATCGAAGCAAGCCTCGTCGCTCGAGGGACCGGAACTATATAAGGTGATATAATATAACAAATATCATGAAACATTTACATTTTGTAGTCCATTGTATGATTTAAATAATCATAAATGCAAATTTCGCATGTGGAAAAAGTAAGTACACCCCTACATTTATCACTACTTCAAATACCTAAAATTTGAATCAGGTGCACCAGCTCAGGTGCAAATGATTAGAACATCGTTAGAGAGGATCTTGGAGGAACCTGTCTTATTTAAACCTCAGACATTTCGTTTGGTTTGCTCCTTGTTGTTGAAGTGTGCGGCGTCACCATGCCTAGATCAAAAGAGCTCTCTGAGGCCTTCAGAAAGAAGGTTGTAGATGCCTACGAGTCTGGGAAGGGATTTAAAAAGATCTCCAAACAATTTGAAATCAATCATTCGACTGTCCGGAAGATCATCTACAAGTGGAGAAGATTCCAAACAACTGCCAACTTGTTCAGGCCAGGCCGCCCCAGCAAGTTCAGCCCGAGAGCAGACCGGAAGATGCTGAAAGAAGTCCCTAAGAAACCCACAATGTCATCACGGGACCTACAGGTAGCTCTTGCCACTGTTGATGTCAAAGTGCACGAGTCTACCATTAGAAAGCGGCTGCACGAATTTGATCTACATAGGAGGTGTGCCAGGAGGAATTCTTTGCTGTCCAGAAAGAACATCAGGGCAAGACTAAAGTTTGCCAAAGAACACCTAGGCAAAGACCCGCACTTCTGGAACAATGTGCTCTGGACAGATGAGTCAAAGGTAGAGCTATTTGGCCACAGTACCAGAAGACATGTTTGGTGAAAACCAAAGACAGCATTTGACCACAAGAACCTGATACCAACTGTAAAGCATGGTGGTGGAAATATTATGGTTTGGGGCAGCTCTGCTGCATCAGAGCCTGGGCAGCTTACCATCATAGAATCCACTATTAATTCTTCATTGTACCAGAGGGTGCTTGAGGATAATGTGAGGCCATCTGTCAGAGAAGAGAAGCTCATCCGAAGGTGGACCTTGCAACATGACAATGACCCTAAACATACCAGTAAATCCACCAAGGAATGACCGAAAAGAAAGAAATGGAGGGTTCTGGAATGGCCAAGTCAAAGCCCGGATCTAAATCCCATCGAGATGTTGTGGGGGGATTTGAAACGAGCTGTGCATGCAAGAAACCCCTCAAACATCGCACAGCTGAAAGAATTCTGCATGGAGGAGTGGGCAAAAATTTCTCCCAGTCGATGTCAGAGACTGGTAGGCAGTTATAAGAAACGCCTACTTGAGGTTGTTTCTGCCAAAGGGGCAATACCACCTCTTCGAGCCAAGGGTGTACTTAATTTTTCCACATGTGAAATTTTCATTTATGTTTATTTAAATTATACAATGGACTACAAAATGAAAATGTTTCATGATATTTGTTGTATTATATCACCTTTATCGATCAATATTGTTGAAATGAAGATCAAATAGCTGTATGTTGAAATATGTTGAAAAAGTCAAAACTTTACATGGGGTGTACTTACTTTTTCACGTGACTGTATAACATGATATTTAAAAAAGTTATGGACGAGTTATGACAAATCTTTGTGGATGAGTTGGGTAAGTGACAAGAACAAGCAGATAGAATAGATTTATCCTTCCTGACAAACAACTGTGTGCATCTCAACAATGTGGCAAAAAAATATCAATGTGACGAATTGTGCATCTGAACAATTTCTGATGAAAATTTTGTTTGTAAGTGCAAGCATCTTCACAACATTCCTTGACATTTTATTTTGAGGGAACACTTTTAACAAAACCAGCCATCTTCCCTCTGCACAACTTTGATTTGCATATTTAACCTCGTGGCCACTCATTGTTTCCCTGTTTCTCTGGACAGACAATCTGATGAGTACTTTTGATGTTCTGCAAATAAACTCTGGCACCACTCCATCTCATGTGATTTGTTCTCCAAATCAGATGGAAACTATTCCGGGAAGATGACATTTCCAAGCTTGGGAGTCTTCAGTGAGGAAGTAAACTTCCCCTTGTACAGTATTTTCGCCTATTTATCAAATAGTGAGGTCTTTGTGCTCAGTGCAGCTCTGAGTCATGCTCTGCTTTGTGACCTTGTCTTCTTGCCAGCACCCGGAGTGCAGGTTCAAATAACCTGCCGCTTTCTGTCGTTTCCCCGCTCAATGAGACTCAGAGGTCATTTTCAGGCTCAGAGGTCAGATCTTGTGTTATGAACTGAACTGAAGTCTGTACATAGTAAAGGAAATCCTTGAAATGGCAGGTTTGATCTAATATCAGTGGGATGCAAGCATGAGCTCAAACTGCATGGCTTTCCTTGCACGAGTTGCATTCAAAGCGTTCTGTGAACGTTGTATAACAAGCATTCTGAGTATTGCGCTGCAATCCATGTCCCCTACTGGCATTCTGTCGTCCGGAAAACTGTTGGGGAAATTCCCAAAGTTCAAAGTGCCATAACTTTGTCAAAAATAATCGAAACGTCGTGAAGTTCGAACTTGATATGTAACTTATCATGAGGAAACCATGTACCAAGTTTGAAATCATTAGCATTAAGAGTTTAGAAAAAAAGTCCGGAAAACTGTTCTTTGCGTGACGGACTTTTTACCCGGACCTGGTACCCGCAGCGGTTGTCCGAAGACAAGCTCCGCCGAGGACGCGCACAGGTCGTCCTTGGGCGCCGTCCTGAGGCCCAGCAGGACCCAGGGGAGCCTGTTGGCCCAGCTGCCGTAGCGGAGCCTGGCCCGGAGCGCGGCTTTCATCGAGCGATGGAAGCGCTCGCACAGGCCGTTGGCCTGGGGGTGGTAGGCTGTGGTGCGGTGCAGCTTGATGCCGAGCCCTTGCGCCACCGCTCCCCAGAGCTCCGAGGTGAACTGGGGGCCGCAGTCGGACGAGATGTCCGAGGGGGCGCCGAGCCGGGCAACCCAAGTGGCGATGAAAGCTTGCGCGACGTCAGCCGCAGCCGTCGCCGCCAATGGCACAGCCTCCGGCCACCGGGTGGTGCGGTCCACCATGGTGAGGAGGTGGGTGAAACCCCGCGAGGGGGGCAGAGGTCCCACCAAGTCGATGTGTACATGGTCGAACCGACGTTCGGGCACCGTAAACGGGGCCAACGGGGCCTGGTTGTGGCGGTGGACCTTCGCGCGCTGGCACGCGAGGCATGTTCTGGCCCAGTCGCGGACGTTCTTCCGGAGGCCATGCCAGACGAACTTTGCCGCGACAAGCTTCTGGGAGGCCTTCGTGCCCGGGTGGGACAGGCCGTGGATGGCGTCAAAAACCGGGCGCTGCCAGCCAGCGAGCACGATGGGGCGAGGCCGGCCGAGGGAGACGTCGCACAAGAGGGCAGTGCCCGCGACGTCGAACGGTACCTCGGTGACGTGGAGGCCCGTGACGGCAGTCCGAAAGGCCTGGACGTCGGGGTCGGCGGTCTGGTCCGCCGCCATCCGGGCATAGTCGATCCCGAGGTGGACCGCGTGTGCGACGGACCGGGAAAGGCAATCCGCCACCGGGTTGTCCTTACCCGCGACGTGTCGGATGTCCGTCGTGTATTCGGACACGGCAGAGAGGTGACGCTGCTGCTGGGCCGACCACGGCTCGGCGACCTTGGCCATCGCGAAAACAAGGGGCTTGTGATCGACGAAGGCCGTGAACGGGCGGCCCTCAAGAAGATGGTGGAAGTGTCGGACCGCCAGGTGGAGCCCGAGAAGCTCGCGGTCGAAGCTGCTGAACCGGCGTTCGTGCGGGCGGAGCTGCCGGCTAAAAAACGCCAGCGGCTGCCAAACACCATTCACCCACTGTTCGTGCACCGCGCCCACCGCGTAGTCCGACGCGTCGGTGGTGAGGGCGATTGGTGCATCGGGCGCCGGGTGCGCCAGCATGGTGGCGTTGGCCAAGGCCAGCTTCGCGCCCGCAAACGCCGCGTCCATCTGCACCGTCCAGGCGATATCACCTTTGCCCGGTATGTGTATGTATATGTGTATATATATATATATATACACACGGTATATATATACACGGTATATATATATATATATATATATATATATATATATATATATATATATATATATATATATATATATATATATATATATATATTGTTACAGACACGACTTTGATGTTAAAGTGGGCCGAGCGGAATGGCCGTCGTGTCCGCACAAATTACCCGACTATACTCGCCGTTAACGAAGTCGCGCTACGCTGGCTCAATAAGAAAAAGAAGACACCCGGCTGGATTACAATCACACAATACGACACCAACGTTTCGATTCTCAAGTATATTCGTACGGAAAAAGGTTAGATTACAGGGGCTAGAGGTATATTACAGGAAGACAGGCACTTAGACACACTCTTATATTAACCCCGGACAGACGACAGACACACGGGACAAAATGCTGACTCACACGGGGGTTGATGAAAAGGAAAGGCAGGTCGCGATGGCTCAAGGTGCACTCTTGGCTCAAAGCAGGGTACACGGTTCGGTCCAGAGATGCAGGGAGGTCACAGCGCTCGGAAGGCGACGTTCTTTCTCAGGCCTCTCCAAACTCAGGCGCATCTGTTTCAGCGCTCGCAGGTCCGTCTTTTTCCAGCTGGGGGCGAATCTGACGTCACGTCCGGCAAGCGGCTGCGTATATCCGGCGGGGAGTGACACGCCCTCGGCTCGTTAGCTCCGCCTCGTGGAATCGGCACGTTGCTTCTCATTGGGTGCGTGCGGGGGGGTTACTGGCTCCGCCCCTGACGAGGAGCTGACAGCCAGCCCCTTCGGGGTAACCCCGTGGAGCGCATGGTCTGGAGCTAATCGAGCCGGTGTGAGGACGCATCCTCCCCCGCTCCGCCGCCATCTCCTCTGTTGTTGTTGTAATTGTTGTTGTAGTTGTTGTTATTGTTGTTGTTTGGGGAAGAAGATGGGAGGAGGTATGGGAAAGGTCCTAAACTCACTACTGATGCCATATAATCACATTCTGGTGCAACGAAGAGTCATAATTAATGGAGACGAGGCCTTAACTGACATAGAATAAGAATAACTAGGAAGATGTCCGAAAGTTGTCTACGTGTGGTGCGGTGGACCTGGGCACGACATTTAATGGGGGAATAAGGGGAAGGTCGGCTCTACTGATTGTTATTTACATGCAATGGGACTAGGGAATGGGGGACTGGGGAAAGTTGGGGAGTATTGGAGAAAATAGGGGAATATTTACAAGCGGATATGGAGGCCAAATTCCATATTCGCAACATTGCACCCTTCTCTACCCTCGGGGCGTCCCGACCCGATAAATTTTTACCTACTTTAGTGTGGCACGCAATGTAGTTCCCTCTACTATTAACTCTACCCTGAGTGCGACAGTTTTACAGATATTCACAAATGAGTAAATATGTCCCCCTGCGACGTTGCACCCTTCTCCTCACAGAAACACACCCACAGGATAACCGAATCCGGAAAGAATTCTCAAACTAAACATACAGCCGGTAGGGAGCATTATTTACAAGACTATGCTGCTATTTACACTACGATCCAGGACCTGTTTTTGGAGGAACACATGCAGATGTTATGCATAGAGAGAGAGCGCGCTTGCCAACATCGATACACCAACCCACGAGTGCTCTGTGGCCGACGGCCTTTAATAACGTGCAGAGCACCCTTCCCGAGCATCAACAGCACCACCCCACCACCAATCGGTGCAGTCACCATTGTTCATTGGAATAAAAATAAACTCGACAACCCCTAACCCTGCAGGTGTCTCTTGCTCTTCTTGTGGTGCACTTGGTGGTAACTAAAAGTGGTTCACCTGTATGGCATAGGTGCCACGTTGACCCATAGGTCCATCCCCGGGTGGTGCTTGGCCGCAAACGAACTGCGGTCCATTGTGGGTGGCCACAAACATTGCGGTCCATATGGTGTACCGATCCAGGCAGCGAACAGCGAAAGTGCAGGCCCACAACTGCGTCGCCAGCACCTCTCTCTCCTCTCTCTCTACCCCAAAGCCAGATCCTCGGAGGTGGGAGACAACAGAAGAAACAAGTGAGTAAGGTGGTAAGGGCGCAAAAGTGCACGCAATATAAGGTAATGCACACTGGGGGCACATGGGAACCAGGTGAGACAGGTACGTTCCTATCGTACGCCCCCCCCCCCCTCACCAGGTAACCTACATGGCCCCTCCCTTACCCCTTACTGTATCCACACAACACAACACTACCCATAAACATCTACTTTACAAATCGACAAACATCCCTACTGTCTTCCCCGTTCCTCCCATAAACCAAATTCGTCTTCTCTCCCTCCTAACCAATCAAATTTGCCATTTTCAACTCTCATCAAAATTTGCCATCTCCAACTGCACATCAAAATTTGCCATCACCAATTCATCATCAGTCCCTCCTAAGGAGGGAGAGATGGAATCACCCCAATGTCTCATCCACGTCGTGATGCGTCTCACAATCCACACAGCAATTCATCTCCTGCAACAAAACAAAGAAAACACAGGTGTGGAGTCATCATCATCACCTCAGGTAAGTGGCTGCGTATGGTGCGACAGGTTCATCAATCCTAACTATTTCCTAAATGACTTTAACAACTTTACACTACCCGGGGTCTCTCTCCGGCCAAACCATTGGCCCTCTTACACTATGGGTTCTAAAAACCAATTCCCATTGGCCAAACTGTGGTGCTCTTCAATTTGGGGTCTCACTCCCCCGATTCATCTCCCGGTGCCCTCGTACAATTTCTGGGCTGCGACGTGTACCTCTCCCAGTGGGTCTACCCACCTGCACACCTCCACCACTGCAGTTGCCTCCGAGCTTACCTGCTCCTTACCCTAACCTAACTAACTGGGGCAGGCCCTCTGGCACTCTCCCCACTCGGTGCCCTCTCTGGCACTGGGCTACCCGGGTCCGTCCTCCGGATCCTCGGGCCCCATCCACAACTCTACCGGCTCCCAGAGCCCACCTGCGGCCTCACCTGGCCGACATCCTCACAGTGGTGGAGTGCCCAACCAACTACACACACTAACAGGCTACACGCCCAGCCATTTCCACAACACTAATGCACCCATTCACAACACCATTCTGCAACCGCACCACAAATGCCAATATCCATCCACAATTTACCTGCACCCTCTACCTAACACTTACACTACCCGCCCCGGGTGCTCGTGAAAGGGGTCCACTCTTCCCCCATCCACACCTTCGCACCATGCACACCACTCCGTACCACTCACTCCAACTCTCTCCACACACCTGTACCTGCACACCTGTGCTCTCACACCTGGTGCCACCTGCACCCTTCTCTCCCCAAGCGCATTCGCGCTGATCCACACACTCACTACTCATACACTGCTCCACACACCTGTCCAGTTGCACACCTGTGCAATCACACCTGTTCAATTCTCACAAACACGGCATCATCTCAGCTAACTACTCCCTTCTGAAACTTGCGCTTCCCAGTCGTCCCTTTAAACTATTGCGCTCCCACGTCATTATCATCCATACTAATCTACCTGCGTCCCCACTACAGGTATCAGTCACTAACTAAACTTAACGTTACCTAATGTCACCTTCGCTAGATCCCTACACACCATATCCTAACCCACCCGGGCTAGTTTTCACTGCCATACACCCCATAATCTATTGCTCCTTTGCCCCCCCACATGGGAAAGGTGGCAGGGATGCCACCCTCTCCCACCGGGCCTATCGCTCCTCAATCCCCCAGTCCTCTGGCACTAATAAGCCCCCCTTATTCAGAGGTACTGGGTCCCGCCTCGGCATCTAAAGCCGAGGCGATCCACGGGGGCGCCTGCTCGCCGGTGTAAGGTCTTATCCGGTCGGCGTGGACGATCCGAGGGAGGGCTCGTGGCCCCATTTTGATCTTAAAGACCACGTCACAGATTTGCGACAGGACGACTCCTGGGCCTTGCCAGGGGGAGGTGAGTTTTGGGCACCTTCCCTTCCGCCTCCGGGGATTAAAGAACCAAATCTTCATCCCCGGAGCGTATTGACTCCCCTGGCTCCGGTCGTCGTACCTGCGCTTCATCTTTTCCCCCGCCAGATGGAGTTGGCGGCGGGCGAAGGCATGGACTAGCTCCATGCCTTCCTCTAGGTGACGTGCGTACCCCTCCCTCGGCGGGTTAACCACTGTGTCTGGCACGGGACCGCATAGCAAGTCGGCGGGAGCCCGTAACTCCCGCCCATACATAAGCAACGCTGGACTGCATGCGGTGGCCCCGTGCTGGCTGGTTCGGTAGGCCATGAGCAAGTAAGGGAGATGTTCGTCCCAGTCATCCTGACGGGTGGTGGTGAACAGTGCCAGTTGTTGGATTAGAGTTCGATTGAATCTTTCCACCATCCCGTCAGATTGAGGTCTTAAAGGCGTTGTTCTGGTTTTCCGAATTGACAGGAGACTGCACACATCTTTTAGCAATTTGCTCTCAAAATTTCGTCCCTGGTCGGTGTGCAACTCCTGTGGAATCCCATGCCGGCACACAAATCCTTCCACGAAGGCCTGCGCTACCACCCCTGCTTCTTGGTTGGGGAGGGCGTAGGCCTCCGGCCACTTGGTGAAATAGTCCATTACAACGAGGATATACTTATTACCTTGGCGGGTGCGGGGCAGCGGTCCTAGAATATCCATAGCCACCCGCTCAAGGGGGGCCCCCACCTGATGTAATTGAAGGGGGGCCCTCATCCTCCGTGCTGGTCCCTTTTTGGCAGAACAGGCGTCGCATCTCCGACACCAGTCCTGTATGTCGCGCCCCATATTCACCCAATAGAACCTCCGGCGGACCCGAGATATTGTCTTTGTCCTGCCCAAATGGCCGCCGGAGCGGGTACCATGCACCTGTTGCAATATGACGTTCTTGAATTTGTCAGGGACTATCACCAGCCAGGAAGTTCGATCAGAGGGAACCTCCACCCACTTGCGATACAAGATGTTGCCTTTCAATTCCAGGGTCTGCCACTGAGCCCAATATGCCTTTGTCTGCGCCCCGAGGGGGGTGACCTCTTCCCCCTTTGGTCTTTGCCCCAATTTGACCCATTGGAACACCGGCCCCAGAACAGGATCCTCCTGCTGGGCCGTGCTCCAAGCCAACTCTCCAAATTCCTCGTCCGCGGTTAGTGGCAAAATTGGCCCTCTCACCCGGGTTGCCCGGACGACGAGAATCGGGGCGGAATCGCCCAATTGCTCCCTCTCCTCGTGTCTCGCACAAAATTTACAGTTTTCCCCCAGACAAGGACGCCGAGAGAGTGCGTCCGCATTACCATGGGCCTTCCCGGCCCTATGGGCCACATCAAAATCGTACTGCTGCAACTTTTCCAACCACCTTGCAATTTGGCCCTCCGGTTCCTTGAACCGAAGGAGCCATTGCAAGGAGGAATGGTCAGTTCTAACCAAAAATTTCCGCCCGTACAAGTACGGGTGGAAATGGTTCATGGCAGCCAGCATAGCCAATAACTCTTTGCGAGTGACGCAATAATTTCTCTCGGGCCTACTTAAGGCCCGACTATAATAACCAATCACTCTCTCCACGCCCTCCTGTGTCTGAGACAAAACTGCGCCCAATCCTTCCTGGCTCGCATCCGTGTCCAGGGTAAATGTCCCGTCACTAGTGGGGTAAGCTAGAAGGGGTGCGGATGTTAGACACCCCTTCAATTTTTGGAAGGCCTCGTGGCACTCCCGTGTCCAATTAAATCGCGTCCCCTTCTCCGTAAGCCGGTGGAGGGGACGGGCCAACTCCGCAAATTTCGCCACAAAGCGCCGGTAGTAGGAGCAGAGTCCCAAAAATCCCCGCACCTCTTTGATGGTACGTGGTGCGGGCCACTCCTCTACCGCTTTAATTTTGTCTGGGTCTGTTTTTACCCCCTCGCGGCCAATCACGTGACCTAGATAGGCCACCTCTCTTGCAAACAAAGTGCACTTACTCGGGTTCAGCTTCAACCCTGCCTGTCTGAGGCACCCGAACACCTGGTCCAAATTAGCTAGTGCCTGGGGGAACGTTTGGGCATGTACCAGGACGTCATCCAGGTACACCAGGCATGATTGCCATGGCATGCCGCCTAGTACATGCTCCATCAATCTCTCAAAGGTGGCGGGGGCGTTACACAAACCAAACGGCATCACAGTAAACTGATACAGTCCCTTACCTGTGGAAAATGCCGTTTTCTCCTTCCCTGCCCTATCCATCTCCACCTGCCAATACCCACTCTTGAGGTCCAAAGTTGTGAACCAATTTGAGCCCGCAACGGCATCGAGGGTGTCATCAATCCTTGGCAGGGGATATGAGTCCTTGAGTGTCACGTTGTTTAGCTGGCGATAGTCCACGCAGAACCGCGTGGTCCCATCCTTCTTTTTGACCAGCACAACAGGTGACATCCAAGGACTTCCCGAGGGCTCGATCACACCTGCGTCGAGCATTTTTGCAACCTGCTCGTCAGCTTCCGCCCTCTTGCTCCAAGGGAGCCGTCGGGCGGCCTGACGAATAGGCCGGGCCTCACCGGTGTGGATCTGATGTTTCACCAGGCCCGTACGTCCAATATCCTCGGTGGACAGGGAGAAGAGGTCCAAATGGGACCCAACCAGTTTGTGTAAGGCCTCCCTCTGGGTACCTCCCAACTCTACGCTACTACGATTCCAGGTGTGCATCCTTCCATCCCAGGTGTACATCCTCGCTCACCTGTCACAACTAACTCACTCTCCTTGTCACTCTCAATACTCTCACCACCACTCTTGACAACGCACTCACCCTTACTCTTGACAGCGCACTCTTTCCTCGTGCACCTGTCCGTCACACACCTTTCTCGCGCACACTCTCCCGTTACACCCTCTGTAACACTCACCACAGGTGGACACTCTTCCTTACTTCTGACAGCGCACTCTTTCCTCATGCACCTGTCCGTCACACACCTTTCTCGCGCACACTCCTGCGCACACTCTCCCGTCACACCCTCTGCAACACTCACCACACCGCGCTTCCACGTGCTCCCTCGCACACACGCTACGACCGACTCACTCTCGCCAGCACACTCACTCCTTGGCACGCACTTTTTCCTCACACACCCCAGAGTCGGACTTTCTTGCACACCTCCTCTTTCGCTTCTTAATTTCGCTCACCCCTTCTTCCACTTCTTCTAATTTTTGCTTCATCTCCTTCATCTCTTCGTGCGCCCCTTTAAGTTCTTCCTCTAACTCCACTTTATTTTTTTCTATGTGCTCCCGCACCTCCCGCTCTTTAACCTCCATTACCTCTACCACCTTGTCCATTTTCCTCGTCAGGTCCTCATGTACCGTCTGGCACTCTTTTTTAATTACCCCTACGTCCTTTTTCATCTCCTTCTGTGTCGATTTTAAACCCTCTATTACCGCTGTGTTCTTCTTTACCTGGTCCCCCAACTCCTTTTGTCCCACTGTCAGTTGTTCTACTCCCAGCGTCAACTCCTCTATACCACCTTGCAATTTTACAGTCCCCTTTCTCACCTCTTTCTCCATGCGCTCCTTACAGTGCCTCACCTCCTCGCGCACTCCTCCGACCTCCTCACTCACTCCTCTTCTGATCTCCTCTCCCATCACTTGCATCTCCTGCCCAGATGCCACCCTCATCTGCTCCATTTCCTCCCTGTGAGCATCCAGTTTGGTTTCTACCCCCATTCTGACCCCCTCTATCTGCTGCTCCATTTGTTTAACTTCCCTTTCCGCTTGGTCCCTCATGTCCCTCAATTTGCCTTCCATACTGTTTTCTAACCCCTCTAACCCATTTTTCACTCCCTCTATCTGATTCTCCTGGGCAGCCATTCTATTTTCTACCCCCATTAACCCATTTTTCACTTCTTTTATCCCGTTGTCTAACCCCTCAAAATTATTGTCTAACTTCCCAATTTTCTTGTCTAACTCCTCAAAGTTATTGTCTAACTTCTCACCGGTACCCCTCGCTTCGTCCCTCATTACCCCCATTTGGCCCTCTAATCGCTCACCCTGAGCATCCATCCGGTTCCCCATTACCCCCATTTGGCCCTCTAATCGCTCACCCTGAGCCCTCATTCCCACAATTTGGTCTCCCATTCGTTCCATAAGGGCCCTCATTTGCAACATAAAAAGGTTCGGATCCACCAGGGGCGCTGCCACGGTCGCGGGCGCGGTGACCAGCGAGGCGCCATTTTGCGCGTCTGCTACCCTCGCTGCTTCGCTCTCCTCATGTCCCTCATGTCCCTCAATTTGGTCCTGGACCGACCCTGCTTCACTCTCCCCTACCGGACCCCAGCCGTCTTGATCCGCCATAGCGCGACTTGCAAAATTCGAGTTTCGTAAAACAAAACAAATTTCGGCCGCTCCAAATTTTGACCAAATTTTTTTTTTTTCTCTATTCGTTTTTTTTTTTTTTTCTTCAAAATTTGGTCGGGCCTCGAATCTCACTCCCGACACCAATTGTTACAGACACGACTTTGATGTTAAAGTGGGCCGAGCGGAATGGCCGTCGTGTCCGCACAAATTACCCGACTATACTCGCCGTTAACGAAGTCGCGCTACGCTGGCTCAATAAGAAAAAGAAGACACCCGGCTGGATTACAATCACACAATACGACACCAACGTTTCGATTCTCAAGTATATTCGTACGGAAAAAGGTTAGATTACAGGGGCTAGAGGTATATTACAGGAAGACAGGCACTTAGACACACTCTTATATTAACCCCGGACAGACGACAGACACACGGGACAAAATGCTGACTCACACGGGGGTTGATGAAAAGGAAAGGCAGGTCGCGATGGCTCAAGGTGCACTCTTGGCTCAAAGCAGGGTACACGGTTCGGTCCAGAGATGCAGGGAGGTCACAGCGCTCGGAAGGCGACGTTCTTTCTCAGGCCTCTCCAAACTCAGGCGCATCTGTTTCAGCGCTCGCAGGTCCGTCTTTTTCCAGCTGGGGGCGAATCTGACGTCACGTCCGGCAAGCGGCTGCGTATATCCGGCGGGGAGTGACACGCCCTCGGCTCGTTAGCTCCGCCTCGTGGAATCGGCACGTTGCTTCTCATTGGGTGCGTGCGGGGGGGTTACTGGCTCCGCCCCTGACGAGGAGCTGACAGCCAGCCCCTTCGGGGTAACCCCGTGGAGCGCATGGTCTGGAGCTAATCGAGCCGGTGTGAGGACGCATCCTCCCCCGCTCCGCCGCCATCTCCTCTGTTGTTGTTGTAATTGTTGTTGTAGTTGTTGTTATTGTTGTTGTTTGGGGAAGAAGATGGGAGGAGGTATGGGAAAGGTCCTAAACTCACTACTGATGCCATATAATCACATTCTGGTGCAACGAAGAGTCATAATTAATGGAGACGAGGCCTTAACTGACATAGAATAAGAATAACTAGGAAGATGTCCGAAAGTTGTCTACGTGTGGTGCGGTGGACCTGGGCACGACATTTAATGGGGGAATAAGGGGAAGGTCGGCTCTACTGATTGTTATTTACATGCAATGGGACTAGGGAATGGGGGACTGGGGAAAGTTGGGGAGTATTGGAGAAAATAGGGGAATATTTACAAGCGGATATGGAGGCCAAATTCCATATTCGCAACAATATATATATATATATATTGCTATGAATTTGAGAATGGTGTTTTTTTGTGTTGTAAAATATCACCCTCCTTCCTCCAGTTGTTGTGTATAAAGGTCAAAGGGCGTCCCTTAGTTAGGTCATATACAGTCACGTAGCCAAATCATAGATCTCCCTGTTCAGTAGTTATCTCCTTATTGTGTGTATTAGATTAAGGCTGTGTCTTCCATTAATTGACACTCCATTGCACTGAATCCAGACAAGGTAGTATCCCCTTTCAATATCCCCAGAACCTCCATTGGATTCCCCTTTCCTCAATTGCCAGCTGCATTGAGTGGTTCGCTGAATTCTGCTGCAGCTGTGGGTTGTTGTTTTCGCTACAAGGTCATCATTAGCCACGAGGTCATCTCGGAGCCGAAGGTGGGAGGAGTCGGCCCAGCGCCGGGAACAAGGCGTGGCCTTGCCAACGCCTCCTCTAAGGGCGGGATCGGTGAGCCCTCGCGACCAATCAGGGCCGAGGCGACCTCACCGATGGGCGTGTCCTGGAGGCGGGCGGCTTGATCGCCCGAGGGAGATATAAGCGCGCGCGGAATCCTTTGGAAGAGTTGCGTCAGAGACACGGCAGATGCGTGACCCAGCTGATTTCTGCAGAGAGCCGCTTCAACCAGCCCCGTTTCAACCAGCCGCGTGAAGGCCTGACGGGGCAGCGAGTGACCCTGCCGGTATGCGGTGTAAAGCCGAATACAAGGAGCTGCCGGCTCCTCGCTTCCCGCCCGGAGTGGACCTGCTCGCTGTGCTCTGTGATTCCACCTGCTCATCCCTCCAAACCATTCCTGCCATTCCATCCTTTTGTGTACGTGAGTTTGTTTTGTGTGTTCTGTCCTGGGTTATAGGTAAGTCTGTATAAGCTAGAAATTGCACTGTGTCCTTCTGGTCAGTCCCTCTTTCTGCATTATTTTATTATCCTTCCTTCTTCCCTGGTTTCTTTCATTGTGTAAATAATAATAATAAATAATAGTCGCATTTCCAACCTTTTGCCTTCGTCTTCTTCTTCTTCACATCCGTCGTCTTTGTCTTTTCCCCATTGAATACCTGTGGCACGATTTGGCCAATGTTCAGGATCGGGTTAGTCTTTGTTAACGGTTCGTGCCGCGGCTGCCATCCGCTCGGCAAATTAACATCTTATCCGTGGTCGCGAACGAAGCTGCTCACCTGCCTCTGGAGGGAGCTTGTGCAGCTTCAGGGACCACGTCGGTCAGTCACAAACGAGGGGACTAATCCCCCCTCGAGAAGGGATCCGAGGCCGACGTTGGGTTCCGTACCAATATATATATATATATATATATATATATATATATATATATATATATATATATATATGCACCCATTGCGTGTCCGACGCGTCGGACCTCGGCACACACCCGACGGTCTAACCGCTGCTCCGTTTAACGTCGATGCCTTACTCGCAGGCTCTCACGCATACGCGACCCCTTTCATACTCACCAAACCAGGTGTCTCCATACACTTTGTTATTGCACTTTCTCTTACACACCACCCAGGTACACTCATTCCGCTCACAGACTTCGTTACACACCTGACCACCACACACCTTGGCGCACACTCGTCGTTCGCACACTTTATCAACACACCTCCTTGCGCAACTTGTTGCGCACACTCGTCGTTCACACACTCCGTCAACACACCTCCTCTCCTCGGTCACATCCTCTGTGACAACCATGGGCGTGCACTCCACACTACTCACTCCACACCGTCCATTCCATACTCCATTCCATGCTCCATTCCATACTCCATATATTCCATGCTCCATTCACTCCAGACCATCTATTCCATACTCCATTCCATCTTTTCCACACAAACGGGACTTCCGTTTCCGGTCTTGCTGGCGACGGTTCGTTTTTTCGCAGGTCTCCACGCTCTCCATCGAAATCGAAGTTAAGTCATTGTTCCAATTTGTATTTTCGTTATAACTGTATTTCTTTTATGGTGTATGTACGTATATTGTCCCGTCAAAGATTTTCGGTGCAAATCTTTCATACCTGTATTGAAAATCGCGTTAATTCGTGTCGTCTCGAGGTCTTGTACAGTGTACACTGTACAAGTACAACCTTGAGGCTTTGTTTTTCTCTCAGCGCCTGTCGTTTTGTGATCCAATAACTTTCGTTCTCTGTTTTCGCAGTCTTTCCACCCCAAAGCCTACTTCCTTATGTAAATCTCAACTCAAAAAAAAAAGAAAAAAAAGACTACCTTCTCTGTGCTCATTCGTTTATTCATTCTTATTCGTTCGTTCGTTCTTCGACCACGTGTTTCTCCCCCATTTCCCCAGATAGATTGTCAAATTTCAATTCGTTATTTTATCGTCCATGTGATATTGTTTGATTATAGTTAGTTTTGGTTTGAATTTCCTGTAACTCGTAATTAATTAATCGTTTTCTGCCCCTCGTGTGTGGCCTTGTAGTTGTACCCCCGTCGGTGTTTTGTTAACTTAAGTGTGTTTTGCTTGGCTCTTGGTTTTTTCCCTTCTACCCCGAACATAATACTGTCTAACGTTCTAAATCCCCACCCCCCCCCCCCCAAAAAAAAACAAAAAAAAACAAAAACATTTATTTTCTTTTCTCCACGTGTACTGTTGTCTCATCCTGTATTTTCTGTCCAGGTGTGCTGTTCGCCCCACCCCCATTATCTCCTTGCCATCCACCGTTTGCCCTGTTCACGTGACTCGTGGTGGTCCCTCTCGGCTCTCCCCCCGTTGGTATTTTTGTGCATATAAGATTGTTCATAGTTCTGTTTAAATATTTTTAAATATGTTTAACCTTTCCCCTTCTGTTTTTTATTCAGTGGTATATTACAACACGCTGTTTTTCTTCCTATTTAAAAGGCTTTTCTCAATTTCCTCTCCAACTCATTCCACTTCAAAAAAAAGAAATTCAATATCTTATACGTCTCCCTCACTACATGGTCTAAATTCACATTCATTCCATCCCTCCTCCATCATCCTGAACCGGATTGCTAACTTGAAAATCACAACAAACCCAATTTGTTATCAATGTTCGTCTTTCATTAATCATCCACTTTCTAAACTCCCCTCTTGCCCCTCCCATCCAAATCCCCCCCCTTGCACCTACACTCCGAAACTTCCCCCTTGCCCCTCCACTCTTAAACTCCCCCCTTGCCCCTCCACTCCTGAACTCCCCCCTTGCCCTTCCCCTCCTAAACTTCCCCTTTGCCCCTCCCCTCCTAATCCCCCCTTGCCCCTCCCCTCCTGATCTCCCCCCTTTCCCCTTCCCTCCAAAACTCCCCCCTTGCCCCTCCCCTCCTAAACTTCCCCCTCACTCCTCCCCTTCAAAACTCCCCCCCAATCCCTCCCATTCAATTCTCCCCCCATACCATTCCTCTCCAATTCTCTCTCCTCCCCCCTCCTCCTCCTCCAAGCTGCCTCCTCCCCACTTCGTCTCCCTTCTATCTCATACCTCCACCCCCCCAAACCTTCTACTTTCCTCTGCCCCCCCTCAAACAACCCCTCACTGTGCCGCATCCCTTCACCAGCAAACCTTTCATCCTCCTCATCCTTCCCTTTCTTGGAACTCTTCTGCAACATCTGAAACACTATCAACTGCTCTCCCTACCTCCCCCTCTCATCCTTCATCTTACCCTACTCCTCCCCTCCCCTGTCCTGTACCCGATGCTCCCCTTCTCTCTTCATTAACGGTATGGACCTCAAACATCCGGGGCCTTCGCTCAAACCTGACTGATCTCTCCATACAGGTTGCTTCTGACAATCCAGACTTGATCTGCTTAACAGAGACTTTCCTCCTTCAAGATGTCTCTGATTCCTTAATATCTCTTCCTGGTTACTCCCTCCTCCGGTATGATAGACCTGAGCCTCGGCCTGGTGGTGGGGTGGCTATCTTTGTCAAAAACTCTCTTCCTCACTCTCCTTGCACTGCTCTCTTTCCTCCTCACCCGCAGGAGTACCTCTGGTTACGGCTTCCTCTCCGCTCCCACCTTTTGTTCATATGTGTTCTGTACCGTCCCCCAAACAGTGATGACTCCATCTACATTTCAATGTCTGACAACATGGACCAACTTCTATCCACTCATCCCAACTCTCTCTTCCTCATATGTGGTGACTTCAACTGTCATCATGCCACCTGGTTGGGTGTGGGTTCCTCTCTCACTAGTCATGGCACCTCAGCAAAGGACTTCTGTGACTCACTGGGATTGACACAATCTGTCAATTTCCCGACCCGGATCTCAGCCAATGGAGTATCTTCTCTTCTAGACTTGGTTATGACAAACTTCCCTGCTAATGTCTGCTGCTCTTCTTCTGCTCCAATCGGTTCTTCTGATCATGTGCTTGTCAAAGTGGACATCTCTCTGGCCATTCTCAGAGAGCCTCCTCAGCGTCGACGAGTCTGGCATTTCACTCAGGCCGACTGGGACGGTCTTCAAGCAGCCATCAATCGTCTGGATTGGTCTCCCATCTCCACTGCCTCTGACATCAATTCTTCCTGGGAATTCTTCCAAAGCAAACTGATCTCTCTCATGCACAGATTTATCCCATCTCGCCTTCAATTGTCTTACCCTTCCTCCCGTCCATGGTACACTGAATCTTGTGGTGAGGCAGTTGCCCTGAATCAACTTGCCTTTGCCTCTTGGAAGGCTAATCCAACTGAAGGAAATCTCAGTTCCTTCCACCAAGCTCGGAACAAGTGTGTGTCTACCCTCAGGAGTGCCAGGAAGCACTATCTCTCCTCACTCAAGAATGAACTCTCAAACCTGTCTCCTTCCTCCAAATCCTGGTGGCGTCTGGTCAAATCCGTTTCTGGTGTTTGTTCCCCCTCCATCCCCTCCCTTACCTCAAATGGACACACAGTTGACATCGCACGTGACAAAGCCGAATGCCTCAACTCTGTGTTCGCCTCGAAATCCTTAGTCCCAAACCCATCTCTCTCTGTTCCCACCTTTCCCAGTCGAACCCAACTGCTCCTGGACTCTGTGTCCTTCTCTCCTGACAAGGTGGAGGAGTTTTTGTCAAACCTCGACTCTGATTCTGCAACTGGACCAGACGGCATCAGCCCACGGGTCCTAAAATCCTGCTCTGCCGCTCTATCTCACCCTCTCTCTGTTCTTTTCACCCTATCTTTTGCTCAAGGTCATCTGCCAGCATCCTGGAAATCAGCTAACATTACCGCTTTACACAAAAAAGGTGCAAAAACAGATCCTTGCAACTACAGACCAATCAGCCTGCTCCCAATTATCAGCAAAGTCATGGAATCCATCATTGCTTCGGATATGAAATCTTTCCTCTTCTCCAATGGCTTGATCTCTGATCATCAATTTGGTTTCAGACCAGGTCACTCTACTCTGGACATGCTGCTTCTGCTGTCTCAACAATGGATGGAGGTCCTCAATGCCAAACAGGAAATCAGAGCTGTCTCCCTTGACATATCAAGGGCCTTTGATACGGTCTGGCACCCAGCTCTGCCCACCAAACTCTCCTCCTATGGTATCCATGGAAATCTCCATGCATGGCTTGCGGACTTCCTCTCTGGTCGTAGTCAACGTGTGGCCCTGAATGGATTTCTCTCATCTCCCCTTCCTGTTCAGGCTGGAGTTCCCCAAGGAAGTGTGCTGGGCCCTGTGCTTTTTCTGGTTTTTATCAATGATCTCTCTGACTCTCTGGAAAATCCTCTATCTCTTTGCTGATGACTCCACTCTCTGCCGCTCCATTCCTCTTCCCTCAGATCGGCAGTCTGCAGCCTCCTCACTCTCTGAAGACCTGGACAAAATCACAGACTGGTCAAACAAGTGGAACATGTCTTTCAATCCTGCCAAATCTCACTCTCTTACTATGTCTCTCCGAAAAGATCGACTGGACAACCCTCCCATCTACTTTCTCAACAATCCTCTCCAAGAAGTTCTGTCACTCAAGCTTTTGGGTCTCACTATCTGCCATGATCTTTCTTGGGAAAACCACATTTCCAAGCTGGCCTCCAAAGCCAGTCGCCGACTGGGCATCCTCCGTCGTGCGAAGTCCTTCCTCGGCACACCTGAGCTCCTCACCACATACAAGGCTTTCATCCGCAGCTCAATGGAATACTGTTCTCCCCTATGGGCTGGTGCTCCTGCCTCACACCTGGCTCGGCTTCACGCTGTTGAATCCAAAGCTTTCAAAATCATTGGAATCTCCCGCGATGAAGCTATCTCTGAGGGCCTTTCACTCACTCACCGCAGGCAGGTAGGTGGTCTTTCTGTCTTCTACCGACTCCTCTCCGGCCTTGCTCCCCCAGCTCTCTCTGTGCTCTGTCCCCCAAATATTCCTACAGGTCGCACAAGATCTGCCAGCAACCCTCTGATGGTTAAACTGCCGAAATCTCGGCTCTCTGCTCACCTTCACTCTTTCATTCCTCTTTTCTCCCGCCTGTGGAACAAACTCCCACACTCCCTTCAATCCCTCTCCTCCCTCCAGGTCTTTAAAACAGCTGTTCACCACCATCTCTTATCTTCCCCCATCCATAACCTTGATCTTTTCTACCCCCACTAATTCACCCAGATCCACCTTGTTTGAAATTCCAGCTTATTTCCTGGAAATCCTGGCAGTGTCCATATGTTTATACCTCTCCCACCCCCCCCCCCTTCACATGCCTCCCCCCCTTCACATGCCTCCCCCCCTTCACATGCCTCCCCCCCAAAGCCCTCTCCCTCCCACAGATCTCTCGATGTCTCCATGTCTCTCGGTCCCTGCTCTCAAATGTTGTGTTTGTGTCCTTCCCCCTCTCTCCCCATCTTGTCTACCGCTCCCGATGTTATTTGTTTTATGTGTCTGTTTGTCTTTCTGTGTGATTAATGTTCGCTCTTTCACGAGCCTCGATCTTGTATACAAAAAAAACAAAAAAAAACAACTATTCTCCACACACCTGTACTTCACTTGCACACCTGTGCTCACACACACCTGGTGGCTCTTGCACCCATCTTCCCTCCAGGACCATTCGCTCAATACACCTCACAATCGCACTTTTCACCATACGCTGCTCAATCACCTCCTTCACACACACACTGCACCATTCACGAGCATTGCCTCTCAATTCCTCATTTCAATATGCTCACCAGCAAGAACTTCCATACGCAATGCCTCATTCAATAAACCACACCACAAACACACTGCATCATCTGATCTACCTGGTTTTCCCTTCTGAAACTCGCGCTTCCCAGTCGCCCCTTATACTATGGCGCTCCCTCATCATTATCATCCAACTAATCTACCTACGTCCCCTACTACATGTACATGTCGCTACTTAACTCCACAGTTACCTATGGTCAGCTATTTCCCGATACAATTATCCAAACCCTCCCTGGCTTGGTTTTCACCGCCATAACCCCATATAACTATAGCTCATGTGCCCGGGTGGATGGGAGGGATGGTGGATTCGCCATCCCTCTACATCGGGCATCTCCCACTATCAATTTTGCCCATCCAATTTTTGCCAATCAAAATTTGCCAATCATATTCCCTATCCCTACAATCGTCCATTAAACTTCGAGCCCCGGTGCGTCATTATATTTGCAAAGCTCGGCTTCGCAAAGCCGAGCAATGAATGCGGGTGGTTTGTCTACTGCGGTTGGGTCCGTCCGGCATTCGGTTCAGGGGAGGAGGTTTACTCGGGCCGAGATTCCAAGGTCCACCTCGGCGCGGAGCCTTTCGGTCTCCCGCCCGATGGCCCAATCTTGCCCGGCCGGAATACCGCAACCACAAGGGGGCGCCGTCCCGACCCTTCCTACCTTCCCTTGCACCGGGCCGCCCGCTCCGCTTAGCAGAGCGCGGATGCGACCGTGCAGGGCGAGGCCCGGCGCGGATCGCGCACGGCGGTTCTTTTGAAACCGCCGTGATTATGACCCTCGCCGGTTCCCGCAGTACCCAAAGCCCGGCACGGACCGAGGGCTCGCGTCGGCTAAACGTCGGTCTAACCGCTGCTCCGTTTAACGTCGATGCCTTACTAGCAGGCTCTCACACATATGCGACCCCTTTCACACTCACCAAACCAGGTGTCTCCATACACTTTGTTATTGCACTTTCTCTTACACACCACCCAGGTACACTCATTCCGCTCACAGACTTCGTTACACACCTGACCACCGCACACCTTGGCGCTCACTCGTCGTTCACACACTTTATCAACACACCTCCTTGCGCAACGTCTTGCGCACACTCGTCGTTCACACACTCCGTCAACACACATCCTCGCGCCCACTCCTTGGTCACATCCTCTGTGACAACCATGGGCGTGCACTCTTTTGCACACCCAATCACGCGATTCACCACCAACTCAGGTGTGCATTCCCACACGTGCTCAACCATTCCAGGTGTGCATTCTTCCATTCCAGGTGTGCATGCTTTCTCACTTGCCACAACGAACTCACTCTCCGTGTCACTCTCACCACCACCCTCTGTCATGCATCCACTCTCACTCTTGACAGCACACTCACTCCTCGGCGCATACTTTTTCCTCACACACCCCTCCGTTCTACACCTTTCTCGCGCACCTTCTTGCGCACCCGCTCTCGGTACACACTCCGTTCCACTCATGGGGGTGCATTCTTGCACACACCCGATCACCGCCGCACACCCTGGCTCACCAATACCTTCCACACTCCCCATAGTCGGACATCCTTGCACACATCCTCTTTCCACGCACTCTGCACCAGTCGCACACCTCACCAGCGGCCTCTCACGAACACCCGGGTCTAGACCAACACCCAAGCTCACTGAATCTCCCCTCACACCATATACATTCCCGAGCATATCGCCACTCACCTCGGCACCTCTTCTCCTTCGCTCCTCCTCCGCCACCTGCAAACTCTTTATTTGGTCAGTAAGCACATCATCACGCTGTGAGCACAGACCTTGCACCAATTCCATGACCTCCTCCTTTATCTCCTTCTTAGTCTCCCTCCGTCTCTTAATTTCGCTTACCCCTTCTTCCACTTCCTCTAATTTTTGTTTCACCTCCTTTATCTCCCGGTGCACCCCTTCAATTTCTCCCTCTAAGGCCACCTTGGTCGTTTCTATGTGCGTTCTGACCTCCCGTTCCTTCGTCTCCATTGTCTCTGTCACCTCGTCCAACCTCTTTGTCAACCCCTCGTGTACCATCTGACATTCTTTCTTTGTCGCCATTAATTCCTTCTTTATCTCTTTTTGCGTCACTTTCAACCCCCCTATTACCGCCGTGTTCTTTTCCACCTGCTCCCCTAACTCCTTTTGTCCCACTGTCAGCTGCTCTACTCCCCGCGTCAGGTCTTCTATGCCCCCCTGTAACCTAGCCATGCTGTTCCTCACCTCTTTCCCCATGCGCTCCTCACCCCGCTTTACCTACTCGAGTACCCCCGCGACCTCTTCGCTCACTCCGCGCCTTATATCCTCCACCATCTCTCCCATCTCTTTGGTAGATGCCACCCTCATCTGCTCCAAATCCCCCTTGTGGGTGTCCAATTTGGTTTCTAGCCCGATTTTTACCTCCTCTATCTGCTCCCCCATTTGTTTGACTTCCTGGGCGGATTGCTCCCCCATCTCCTTCAATTTGCCTCTCATCTTGTCTTCTATCCCCGTTAACCCATTCTTCACCCATTCCATCTGGTTCTCCTGGGTGGCCATTCTATTTTCCATCCCCGTTAACCCATCCTTCATTTCCCCGATTTGGTTACCCACGTCCTCCAGTTGGCCCCCCAATTTACCTTCTAGCCCTTCCAACCTGTTGTCTAACCCCTCAAATTTATTGTCTAACCCCTCAAATTTATTGTCTAATTGCTCCAATTTGCTGTCTAATCGCTCCCCCATTCTATCTTCCAATCCTCCAATTTGGTTTCCCATCTCGTTTCTCAATCCCTTTATTTCCCGGGTGGATTTGTCCCCCAATTCCCTCATTTCTGCCCTTGATTTGTCCCCCTCTATTCTCATGTCTTCACCCGTTTTGACCATAAAGGCCCTTATTTGCTCCAAGAATAGGCCCCAGTCCGTCGACGCCGCGGGCTCGGCCGCCGCGACCATGTGCGAGGCGCCATCTTGTGCTCCTGTAACCTCGTGCGAGGCGCCGCCATCTTGTGCGCCTGCAACCTCGTGCGAGGTGCCGCCATCTTGTGCGCCTGCAACCCGCTACCGCATCCTCATTACTTTCCTCCTCTCTCTCTCCCAATTCCTCCCTGGGGTCCTGGGTCGATTATACCCCCTCTTCTATCTCCCCCAACGGCCTCCGACCGCCTTGATCATCCATGGGCACGATTTAAATTTGGTGGTGTTAATAAAAATTTCGGCCGCTCCAAGTTTTGACCAAATTTTTAGATGTTCTTTTAAAAATTTGGTTCGGGTCCAAATCCCACTCCTCGACACCAATTGTTACGGATCTCAGTTTCGGCACTCCCCTTACCGAGGGGGGTTTAATCCCCTCGTCTTTTAAGCTGGCCGTCCGAGTGCTGGAACTATCTCGCCACTTCCGGTCAGCGCTGAATAGGGTAGTAGGCCAATTATTCCTATGACCTAATTACCAGCGCCTTCCGGTAAGCGAGGAAATGAGCCCCGCCTGAGCCGCGACTGTAATGGACACGCCAAGCGAAGCGAGCCACGACTCAGGCCGTTAACAAAAGACTAACCCGATTATAAAGCGTTTCACCAAAATCGTGCCACAGGTACTCAATGGGGAAAATACTAAAGCGATCGGGGAAGAATGAAACCAAAAGGGTAAGAAATAACAGACATTTATTAATTATTTACAAAACCAAAGAAACCAAAGGAGAAACGAAAGCAATATACAGAAGAAGAAGAAGGCACAGGGCAAGCCTTAAAACAGTCTTGTATTATACCCCAGACAACAAACAGGACAGACAACAGACTTACACGACAAGGGAATAGCAGGCAGAAATCACTGAACGAAGGAGAAGGGTCCGTGCAGGACAGCAGGGCTGGAAGGTTCGTGGGGGGAGGCACAGCAAAGAGGTCCGCTCCAGGTCCACGCTCCAGGCTGGAAGCGAGCAGCCAACGGCCGCTCCACGTATTCGGTTTCACACGGTAGGGCTTTCCGAAGCAGCTCCGCGCAGCTTCGTCTCTCTCGTGCCTTCTCACCAACTCTCTTATTTCAGATTGCACCTTCTCGCCCAGCTCGTACCTTTTTCTCTCTCCTTCTTCGGAACCCTCTCACTCAACACCTCAACTGGCCAAGCAGTCTCTTGCAGCCGCTTTTATTGCAGTCTTGGAAATCAAGCCGCCGGCTCTGATAACACGCCTACCGGTTGGCTCACCGCGGGGCTGGTTGGCCGGTAAGAGCTTGCTGGCTCCACCTCTGCCGATGCGTCGACGTGCCACGCCCGTGATCTGGTGGCTCCGCCCCCTTCTTTCTCGGCTTGACCGCATGGCTAATGGCGGCTTGGGGCAATGGGACAATCAAACGAGCCAAACCAAGGGGCAGCGAACGCTGCCCGACTGTCACTTTGGAGCGTGGGTGAGGCGATTTGGGGAAATTGAAAGGGACCTATCTTATTTGATTAATGCAACGCAGATTCAACTATTGGGAACAGGTCCTTAACTGAAACACATAATAATGGAATAACTACGGAGAGGTCCTATGGTTCGCTACATGTTTGTACATGGACTAACTAGGGAGCGATCTTTAACCAGCCAATTGACGGGGATATTTACAGGGGAACATTTATAAGGGATGCATTTACTAAAATTTACTAGTGAAGGTTCTAAAAACCGTAACAATATGTATATATATATATATATATATATATATATATATATATATATATATATATATATATATATATATATATATATATATATACAGTCACGTGAAAAAGTAAGTACACCCCATGTAAAGTTTAGACTTTTTCAACATATTTCAACATACAGCTATTTGATCTTCATTTCCACAATATTGATAGATAAAGGTGATATAATATAACAAATATCATGGAGCATTTACATTTTGTAGTCCATTGTATAATTTAAATAAACATAAATGCAAATTCCGCATGTGGAAAAATAAGTACACCCCTACATTTATCACTACTTCACATACCTAAAATTAGAATCAGGTGCACCAGCTCAGGTGCAAATGATTAGAACATCGTTAGAGAGGATCATGGAGGAACCTGTCTTATTTAAACCTCATACATTTAGTTTGGTTTGCTCTTTGTTGTTGAAGTGTGCGGCGTCACCATGCCCAGATCAAAAGAGCTCTCTGAGGCCCTCAGAAAGAAGGTTATAGATGCCTACGAGTCTGGGAAGAGATTTAAAAAGATCTCCAAACAATTTGAAATCAATCATTCGACTGTCCGGAAGATCATCTACAAGTGGAGAAGATTCCAAACAACTGCCAACTTGTTCAGGCCAGGCCGCCCCAGCAAGTTCAGCCCGAGAGCAGACTGCAAGATGCTGAAAGAAGTCTCTAAGAACCCCAGAATGTCATCACGGGACCTACAGGTAGCGCTTGCCACTGTTGATGTCAAAGTGCACGAGTCTACCATTACAAAGGGGCTGCACAAATTTGATCTACATGGGAGGTGTGCCAGGCGGAAACCTTTGCTGTCCAGAAAGAACATCAGGGCGAGACTAAAGTTTGCCAATGAACACCGAGGCAAAGACCAGCACTTCTGGAACAATGTGCTCTGGACAGATAAGTCAAAGGTAGAGCTATTTGGCCACAGTACCAGAAGACATGTTTGGCGAAAACCAAAGACAGCATTTGACCACAAGAAACTGATACCAACTGTAAAGCATGGTGGTGGAAATATTATGGTTTGGGGCAGCTTTGCTGCATCAGGGCCTGGGCAGCTCACCATCATAGAATCCACTATGAATTCTTCATTGTACCAGAGTGTGCTTGAGGATAATGTGGGGCCATTTGTCGGAAAGTTGACGCTCAACTGAAGGTGGACCTTGCAACATGACAATGACCCTAAACATACCAGTAAATCCACCAAGGAATGGCTGAAAAGAAAGAAATGGAGGATTCTGGAATGGCCAAGTCAAAGCCCGGATCTAAATCCCATCGAGATGTTGTGGGGGGACTTGAAACGAGCTGTGCATGCAAGAAACCCCTCATAGATCACACAGCTGAAATAATTCTGCATGGAGGAGTGGGCAAAAATTTCTCCCAGTCGATGTCAGAGACTGGTAGACAGTTATAAGAAATGCCTACTTGAGGTTGTTTCTGCCAAAGGGGGCAATACCACCTATTGGAGCCAAGGGTGTACTTACTTTTTCCACATGCGAAATTTGCATTTATATTTATTTAAATTATACAATGGACTACAAAATGTAAATGTTTCATGATATTTTTTATATTATATCACCTTTATCTATCAATATTGTTAAAATGAAGATCAAATAGCTGTATGTTGAAATATGTTTAAAAAGTCAAAACTTTACATGGGGTGTACTTACTTTTTCACGTGACTGTATGTATGTATATATATATATATATATATACAGGTATATATATATATATATATATATATATATATATATATATATATATATATATATATATATATATTAATATTAATATTATAAAACAGGAGTGTCTGTCTGTCCATCCCCAAACTACTCCCTCAGTTTTGGGGCTAGCCCTGCCAAACCTCCTGTGGAACGTTTTGGGATCCCAGCGGATGTTGTAAGGTAGGTATGAGGTTTCAAAAAATCCTCAATAAAATTATGATTTTGAAATTAACTCGATGCGAACCTGCCGCGAATCTGGAAGAGGACAGATGACGGCAATGAGCTGCTTTGATAATATCCCAATACAATCGTCATTTCCAACAGTATTTTGTTGAAGTATCAAGTTATGATTGGAATGACGTTTGGAATTGAGTGAATACAATTACGATTTTGAATTCTTAATTGTATTCATCCAACCGTACGGAACTACTCCACATCCGGATTTAAATATTTGTTTATGTCACAAGTGTTGGTAAAAGTTTATTTTTTATATGAATGTTATTTAATTTGTGATTGGAGTTATGCTGTTTGGAATGAAAATAGAGATATTGAGTTCAAGTGAATGACGAAATGCCGTGAGGATTTCTACTGTCTGAGCATGACATTCGTGGATCGCCATATGCAGATTCGCCATTGAATGGGTGTAGAACCATTCTAACGGGTACGTTTTTAATGGTCGTCCTTCACGGGCCTGCTGTTCATGCTTGATGTTTGACTACAGGTGGCACAGGAATGTGGAATTTATTGGTTTCATTTTTTAGCAATTACAGCCTGGTGTTGGCTTAGCGGTTAGGGTGCTGGCTCGGGATCCTAGGATCCTGGGTTTGAATCCCGGTCGATCGCTGAACTAACGCCAAGGGGGTTGACTCAGCCTGTCATCCTACCTCGGTCGGTAAATTGAGTACCAGTTCACTGGTAATTCCCTGTGTGTCGCAAGAGGTGTCAAACAGGGTTGGCGGCAGGAAGGGCATCCGGCTGTAAAACATCGCTTCAAAAAGCGGACCACTTTGCCCGAAAAAGGCCAACCCCTGCTCTGCGGGGAAAAATGGCCTCCAAAGGTGGTTACTTTTTCTTTCTTTCATGCTTTAGCATTCACCGTTTCTACATTGTCTGTTTGCTTACCCATGCATAACATGGGTACCTCGCTGGTATATATATATATAAATAATTTTATTTTTGGTACTTCTTGGATCAGAGCAAGTCTCTCATTTGTCGGACCATGCATGTGACTGAGTAACATTAGATGCTCCGTGTCATAAGAACATGCACAAACACTGTGCAGCGAGGCACAATATTTCCCGCAAAAGCCACACTGTGCTCAGGAGGCGAGGTCATGGGCAATGAGTGAGGCACATTCTATTGGTTTCTCATCACTATTTTGTCGTGGCCAAATAAGCACTTTAACTGTATTTTTTATTCGTCAGCCGTTCATGTGACCTGCAACAAAACGATGATTTTCACAGTATCTCATACGAAGCAAATATCACAGGACACAAGAAAAACCATGTGGTACGCAGAGCTTTTGAAACCCCACCCTATTCGCACTGTGGGTCGTGGTACATTCCAGCTTTGTGGGCATGGCCAATCAGTACAATGCACACAATATATTAATTGGCATGAGTGAACAAGTTGCCTTCATGAGAAGGCATTACGTGGATCACGTGGCGACTTTTGTCGCAAACCGCGAGAGTCATGTGAGCCGCCTCGGATAGTGTTTCTACCTGCCTGGCACATACGTCCACAGTGTTCAAATATTTAATCCATACTACTGATTATTGCTTCCGGATTGACAAACATCAACACAGCCATCTTCCATTCACAAATGCTTCGGCCTTCCAAACTTCGAATTTACTCCTTTATACTAACCCTTCCATGTGGACGCACCTTCATCAGATCCTGCCTAAATGGATGACGTCTAATGTGGTGCGGTATTTAAACAAACACATCTAACTTCAAATGCCATTGATTTGAAAGGGCAAATTGACCTGCCTTGCCCACCATCTAAAGGTGGAACATCAGTAAGTTTGGTGGCATGTTTCGCATGCATGGATGCAATAATCTGAGCTGATATTATTTGTGATTTCAGAGTCTTGCTGTTTGACTTTGGCAGGAGTATAATTGTTGTTGTGTGGGTCTGTGTGTTTATGCATCAGGTAGAGAATGCTGCACAAAGGATCTTCAGCATTGGCCTCAATGAATACGACATTCTGAGCCCCTGCGCTGATGGTGCACCTGCCATGTAAGTAAAGGTTGCTTCTCGACCCAAAAGCGTTCCATGTGGTTAAATCTTCATGATGAATTGTATTCCAGATATTTGGTATAAATTTGCCAAGTGCTCAATCTGTCCCAGAAGTAAATGCTTGAGATCACAGACCAGGGAAGTCCTTCCAAAATGTAACGAGGGATAGCAAGATATCCTGGTTAGTGCTCACTCACCTGTCTTCTCTCCTTCCCAATTTGTTCCAACGCGGAGTTGAATTCAAAAATAAAAAGTCCCAATGTAGTTTTAGCCTGGTAGCCTGGTGTTGGCTTAGTGGTTCGGGTGCCGGTTTGGGATCCTAGGATCCTGAGTTCGAATCCCGGTCGATCGCTGAATTAGCGCCGGGGGGGTTGACTCAGCCTGTCATCCTTCCGAGGTCGGCTAATTGAGTACCAGTTCACTGGTAATTCCCTGTGTGTCGCAAGAGGCGACCAACAGGGTTGGCGGCAGGAAGGGCATCCGGCCATAAATCGTTGCTTCAAAAAGGGGACTACGGTGCCCAAAAAAGGCCAACACCTGCTCTGCGGGGAAAAATGGCCTCCAAAGGTGGTTCTAAAGGTGGTAGTTCTAGCAGTGGATTGCATCTCGGAGCACGCCTTGCTAGCGGAGGAATCGGAGCACGTAGTTCCATTCTGGCTGTGCCCTTTCCAGAACTGTGGCACTGCCGAAGCAGGCACGAGGCGGAGATTACACCGGGTGGTTTGCCTTTGTTCTTTCCAGTAATTGAAATTGGATAGCAATGGCGATAGCAATTGCACAAGTGGCCTATTATTTTTGAAAGATCCCACGGAATCTTTAATATCCACCAATATCCACCAGTGAATGCAAGCTGAGAGAGAACCCTGTTCAATGTCCATCCAAAGGACGGCACACATGATGTGCCATGTTGTGGCCTGTGAAGCACCGTGGAAGTCTTCTCTGTGCTAGTGTGTGGTTTATTATGACAATATTGAATGGCCATGCTCTTTTACAGGTGATTAAAGGTACTGACGTATTGAAACGGGTGCATCGGCTGACCATCACTTTCAGCATAGACAAACAGCATTTCATAGCTTAATCTCATTGTTTCTTTTTTGGAATGCATGTGATATGTAGGGATGAGAATGGCGAGGTCATACCCTCGCATTTCCCACCAATGCTCTTCAGGAAGCATGCCTTCTCCCATGCTTGGCGAAAGGTGGGTGCTCGATTTTCCTGCTTTTGTCCACAGTCGTTCCCCTCATCGGGGATCTGTGCTGTATGCAGTGCATTCTGATAATTACTCAGGAGTATATTTGCCATTGTGATCTGCGCAGAGTGGACAGATGAGAAATCACTTGGGCCTGGACTCGCCCTGTACCAACACCAGCCGTATGTCCAGGTTCATGAACAACCCATCTGTGCGCAAAGCACTGCATATTGAACCGGGATTGCCAGCCTGGGTCGACTGCAGGTGAGCCGTCTTTGTGGTTATTCGTCAGGTAAACTCGACAGTAAACTAGAATGGCACTCAGTAGAGCACAAACCTCCACCAGATTGAACAGTTTAGGTTTTGCACCCCACTGATAGGCTGGATCTGGATCCTACCTGAACCAAAATCGAATCGGCTTGTTCTTGTCAGGTACCCAACTCATCCACCAAGTTTTGTCATGATTCCTCCACAATGTTTTGAAATATCGTGCTGTACTGTATATCGTTTTTGGCCCCATCTCTCAATGGTGAAGAATCACTTAAAATAATTCAAAATTGTTATATCTAGATCTGGATCTTTACCAAAAGCAAATCAATTGGTCCATGTCACACACCCAACCTGTCCACCAAATTTCGTACCAATTAGTCCATAACTTTTTTTGAGATATCCTGCTCACAGACACACAGACAGACAAACAGACAGAGGTGAAAACATAACCTCTGTCAACCTGCGGTGGCGGAGGTAATGAGATTGGGGCGACATGCATTGGATTAACGGGAAACAAGTGTCAGTCAACTTATTTATTCCTGATTTTACACTCTTGTTCTGCAGTTCCTTGGTAACGCTTTTAGATTCCACAAAACACTTCCCTTGTGTGCATTTCAATGCCGTTGTGTTCAATTTGCTCCTCATTAATACATTAATCAATCGATTATGGCCTATGTATCCATTTCTACCTCAACCCTTTAGCTGCTCTTTTCTCCCATTGGTGGAACTGCCATGCCGATGATGCTTAATTTCGACTTTTCCTGTCTGTTCATCCCCTTGTATCCAACTGTTGCACCACTGTCAGTTTGTTGTCTCTTATCCCCTGGGTCCTCATTCTTCCATGAGCCTCAATATTGTACAAAAAGTGTAGATTAAGAAAAAGCAACTGTTCTCAAAGGGTGGGATTTAAAGAGTTTAAAAATCTTCCAACTTTACGAGACGGTCATCGTCAGCGTCACAAGTGACGATAAGGGGTCCCACACACATCTAGCTTGTCTAGCTCGGTGTCGCTGTCGTCTGGCACTAGACCAGTCGCGCAGGGTCTGCTCTGCTAACTTCCTCCCATTCAACAGGCAGTTGTGCCACTTGTTGCGGTCCGCTGTCGAGTCATACCAGCCATCTTCCAACCCAAAGAGCTTTAGATCTTGCTTAATACTGTCCTTCCAACATTGCTTGTGGCGGGCGGCCCCTTTTACCGCTGCCAATACTGAGCTCACTAAACAATATTGAAGGTGGTGAACAAGGCAGGTGAAGGTCGTGCATGTGGCAGGTATGTCCTTATCAGCGAAGTCAGCTGCAGCGTAATGTTATCTTAATGGACTAGGACTTTGCGAGGTCAAGCACTTCGTTGTTGGATTTCATATGCCACCACATAATGCTGAGGATTTGGCAAGGGCATCATTAATGGAAGTGCGCCACTTTCCTGAGATGGTGTACCACTGTACCAGGGTCGCCCAGGTCTCACAGGTATACTGCAGTGCTGGGAGGAGTAAGGCTTTGAACACCAGGAGCTTCGTCCGGATGGAAATTCCATCCGGATGGTATGTGTGGGCTTGTTGGACCCATAGGGTCCATGAGGCTTTACCTGTGACTCATCATACTTGAGAAACCGCAACCCTTTCATATTCGGATGATGTTTTGATATTATTTTTGAAGGATCTGTTGCGGATAAACGCAATCACTTGGGAGAGGTTGCTAGCCTATTCCAAGTGAGCAAGCAGGTTGCCCAACTTCTGTGCTTGCATCCTGAGTCCTAGTACACCATGGGTGGAATCATTCGGAAATGCAA
Organism: Myxine glutinosa; assembly: GCF_964187855.1. Lineage (NCBI taxonomy): Eukaryota > Metazoa > Chordata > Myxini > Myxiniformes > Myxinidae > Myxine > Myxine glutinosa. The sequence continues at coordinate 123,520,094 of NC_136262.1, forward strand.
GTCTCCATGGTAACCAATAACTCAGCGGTCATAATAAAGATGTAGAGGGCTGACTTATGTACAACAGTGACCCAGGAAGGCTGGCCGTTGGAACATTCTGTTCTCCTCCGTCCGCCCTTAGGTGGAATGCTGCCCACAATAAAAACTACCTGCGGGGTATCTGGCAGAGGACGAAATATCAATAGTTGAAGCCTTTACTCCTTCCAGAAAGAGCCCGGATTGACGATATGGGATGTGGACTTCCTCTTACTGGACCAGACAACTGGTTAGATGGGTTTTAAATCTGAGCCTGTCCAGAACGATCTGGTTTTAAGCTGACAGAAACTCACCTGTACATGTTAAAAAGGACAGTGAGGTCTCTATTTTGGGATCAAATCTGAAGAACGCTGAATTAACAAGGTCTTCATCTTTGTGCAAGGAACTACTTGGAGATTCCGATTGTCAGAATGCAAGGTCCGGTTAAATCAAATGTGGGGAGAAACGAATTGATGTTTGGCTTTCGAGGTTATCAGCCGTATTTATAAATCTGTACCTAGGTGGCAGGTGTACTGCGACCCATGGATGTTTTTTTTTTATCAGCAACGTGGTGCACCTCATGGCATGAGGTCATTGTGAACCATTGTCAGTGGCGTGACGAATAACGTGGCCCTGATTTCACATGGCGAGATTGTACATCATTACGTTCCCTCTTTGAATTCATTATCCGAGCTCCGAGTCTGAAGCTAAAACCACAACAACCATCAGCTCTCCAGAAAATAACTTTTTTTTTGTGGTGGCAGCCAACTGTATAGAGGAAAAACTTGACTTCTTGACTATGACTACTACCACTACTAGCCATATGGGAGCAAGAACAACCTCTAATTTGTCTACTGCATGTCTAACCAAGGACTTGCAGAGATGAGGAAGTCGAGTGACATTAAACAGGAAACTTGTGTCTGCCTGAGCTTTCCTGCACTCTGAGCCAAGCATCTAAACTCTAAAGCCTTTCCAACAAAAGTACTACGTACCCCTTCCCATACACGTACCCCTAGCTACTCTTACCCTTACACCTACTACTACACCTCATTTAACCACCATTTGCCCGCATTAGGGGGTTGGTTGTACAGGAGTTTGCCAATCTGACCTCAGACAACATGTAAATTTTTAGTTTCCCATTTCCAACTGGGGCAAGAACAATCCTTGAAGCTATTATCCAACCTGTTTGGATGAAGTACGTTTTTTAACAAGTCCTTTGCTCTTGGTTGCACTATGTTAATTTGTTTATTATAAAGTCTGACAGGGTGGCGCAGAGTTACTTTTGAGATATCTAGTCTGGGTTCGATTCCAGACCTATCAACTGTTGGATCTGTTCTTCGTCGATGGAGCGTTGCGTCCAAAGTCTCTTAGATGGACGTTATGCCGGGTGTTGCATCTGCGAACATGAGCTGGCGGACGTTAAAGACCTCATGGTGTATATCACGAAGAATAGGCAAGTTATCTCCACCACCCTGAACAAATGAGAAATTCCTGCCTAAACAATGTGTAGCAAGCAGGTGGTCTTCATGGTCTTCATGGGTATTCCTTGATACCAGGTCACCGTTTGCGATGTCAAAGTGTGGTTGCTGTGTGGGTAGAAGCAACTTCACTATCAAGATTCACACACAGGTGTTCACATGTGACTGTGGACGGCCACCTTTGGCTAAGAAGGGCAGCTTGCCCTGAAAACGTTGTTCGTTGCGTTGGGCCTTGCCCTTTTACTTGTTGGTGCTAAATTTGAACGTGTTTTCATGGCTCTCCTTTTGGATGCTGAAAAGGATATGCATTTATTAAAGTTGTGTGTATATGATGTCATAGAGGTTGCACATGTGAGAAATACAGAAATTGGTGCATCCATGAAACATTACAACAAAATAATGATCGTTATACATTGTGGTTCCTGACATTTGTCTCAAGTTCAAGTTTTAAGTGTCTCATCAAGGTTGGCAGGTTGCGTTGCTCTAAGATCCATTTCCTCCTTCACCCCTGTGTTTTAGTGACGTCGTCCATCTAAAATTTCAGTGGCAATACGAGGACATGCGAGCTCAACACCTGAGCTTGCTGAAAACGAAGGTCAGTCTGATTGATGATATGTATTGTGTCCATCTTAGCTTGCTCTCTTTAGCCATTAGAAAAAGGAAAAGAACTAGAGCTTCATGCAATGATGTGTCCGAGATGGATTTTGAGTGACAGTTTGAAAAATGCTCTGAGTTATGGTTGTGATCATGTGACTTGCTGATGGTGAGGACGCGATATCTGTCGATGAGTGAATGTGACATTCGTTTTGCTGCTTTGATTTCAGAAATATCGTATCCTCCTCTACAATGGTGACCAGGATTTTATGTGCAACTACCTGGGTGATCAGTGGTTTGTGGAATCTCTGCAGCAGAAGGTACACAATGGTTGCTGGCATGAGTCTGTGCAGGTTGATTGACGCGGGCGAGGAATATGCCAAAAGTTCGAGCATTTTCTTTATGGGTTATCAGGCTCATGGAAGAGCTGTGACACAAATCACGGATACTTGCAGACAGATACAGTCGTGGCCTAAAATATTGGCACTCTTGCACGTTTTTCAAATAACTCACAATTTTCTGTAAAATAAGTTGAAATTGATAAAAGTATTTGGTCTCCACAATTTATTTCACTGTTAATATTACAGAACGTTTGTTTTTGATTCAGAACTTAATATATCCTTTCAAATCAGAAAATAAAAAGAAATGGAATTGACAAAATTATTGACACCCTCGACGTAATATTTGGTAGCACGGTCTTTGGACAAAATAACTGGTCAAGCACTTCCTATAACCATGAATGAGCTTCCAACACCTCTCCACTGGCAGTTTGTCCCACTCTTCTTGTGGAAACTGCTCCAGTTCTTCCAGATTTGAAGGGTACCTTCTCCCAACTGCTGTTTTCACATCTCCCCACAGGTGTTCAATGGGATTTAGATCTGGACTCATTGCTGGCAACTTCAGAACAGTCCAGGGTTTTGTCTTGAACCATTCTTGTGTGCTTTTTATTAAGTGCGTTTGGGGTCATTGTCCTGCTGCAAGACCCATGACCTTCGACGGAGACCCAGCTTTCGGACACTGGGCTGAACATTGCGCTCCAAAATGCCTTGATAATCTCCTGATTTCATGATGCCATGCACACATACAAGGCACCCAGTGCCAGAGGCAGCTCAGCAATCCCAAAACATCAGTGAACCTCCTCCATGTTTGACTGTAGGGAAGGTGTTCTTTTCTTTGAAGGCTTCATTTTGTTTTCTGTAAACATAGAGATGATGTGCCTTACAAAAAAGCTCTAATTTGGTCTCATCTGTCCACAGGACATTCTCCCAGAAGGATTTTGGCTTGCTCAGGTGTGTTTTGGCAAACTCCAGCCAGGCTTTTTTTGTCTCTCTCAGCAGTCTTTCTCAGTCTCAGTCTTTGTCTTTGTCCTCCTCAGTCTCCTACCATATAACCATTTCATTGAGTTGGCGATGGATGGTGCGAGTTGAAACTGTCGTACCTTGTGTCTGAAGGTCAGCTTGAATCTGTTTGGCAGTTGATCGAGGTGCTTTCTCCACCATTTGAACAATCCTTCGCTGCAATCTTTGATCAAGTTATCTCTTGTGGCCACGTCCATGGAGGTTGGCTACAGTGCCATGGGCCTTAAACGTCCTGATAACATTGCGTACGGTGGACACAGGAACATAAAGGTCTCTGGAGATGGACTTGTAGCGCTGAGATTGTCCATGCTTGGCTACAATCTTGGGTCTGACCTCCTCAGACAATTCTCTGGTTTTCTTTCTTTTCTCCATGCTCATTGTGGTACACAGTGACACAAAACAGCAGAATGACTCCTTTTCTCCATTCAAAGTGGTTGAATATATTGCAGGCACCTGCAACTCACCACAGGTGAGTTCAATTCCAAAGTGAAGGAGAATTACCTGCTTGAAATCTAATTATTTCTAACAACTTTTAAAAGGTGCCAATTTGTGTCTGGGCCATTTTAGGATTTCTGTGTGGAATAAGCTAAGATGTAGTACTTTTTTCAGCTTTTTTTGTTTTGTTTCGCTGCAAACCAAAGAAATACATTTGTGGATACCAAAATATATATTTAATTTCAACCAACAAAGAAATACATGTGTGGATACACAATTTTGTGTCTGTCTGTGCCCAGTACATCTGGTCATTACTTATCCAATCTTGCCAGAGAGCCGACTGGTCATAAGACAGAGGTTGTAGTTACTTGGCAGTTTTTTTAAGCAAGCGCACCATGTATCGCTTTTTAAGGCCAGTGCTTTGGCCTGCCTTTTTTATAATACAAAAGGTAAAAAAATCAAACATTTAAACAGCCTTGGACGTGTACCTTGACCCCATGGCCAAGGCACACCGTCTATCAAGACTGTCGCATTAGCATACACATGCACTTCAACCCCAAGGCTGAAGCACATGGTCATTCAAAGGGCCAGAATGCATGGTCATACAATTGGACCCCTCTTCAATAGGAGTGAACCACCACTCCACCAATGGCTTTAATGCAACAAGTGGGCATCTGGTGGTGGTGGGAGAAGGTATTACGAGTGACGCTTCAGAGGCCTGAATTGTATCCCAAGTAAGAGGCCTTCTCCTTATTTTCGCACACGCAGCCTATGTTGGTCTCGACTCCACTGCAAAGAATCCGGAGGAATTCCCATGTTTTATTGCCATTTTCCACCTTGGAAAAACGCCTTCCCTGCCAAGTTGCATACGTAGCGCCTTCAAGAAATCACATGGAGGAGCACCTACGTGGTGTTGCTGAGTTTTCTCATATCTTCCATGAATGCAGACGTTTTCGACCGTTGTGGGTCCACCATTTGTCATGAAGCATCACAAGTGCCTGTAAAACACTTCATTCTTTTGAAGTAATTTTTTCATTAACAGTGTTTTTACATTTTTGTAATTGATCCTCAAAGCAGCTCTCAACATTTTTATAGATCTTCCATGAAGTGCTGATTGAACATTTATCCCCAAACAGTTGGTTAGCAAAGGAAAGTCCAGCTTTGAGCATTAACAAATGAAAGTACCTGTTTGCCCAGGTGCATGGAATGTTTTTTTTTTTCAATCGTTTTAATCTTGTAATTTTGTGTTTCATGGTGGAGCACTAAAGGCTTGCTGTCACTTCACCCACTCCTCTCAGTTACTCAAGAGCTATAATCCGTGGTATTACGAGGACAAATATGAAGGCAGACAAATTGGGGGTTTTGTTAAATACTTCACAAACCTCTCCTTCCTCACCATCAAGGTAAGACACTCGTTTAAAGGAGTGTGAGCAGCATTCTCAAATACCTGCATATTTGTGCTTCTTCTTCTTCTTTGGGCAGAGGTCAATCCTCATTTACATCTCTCTATATTATAAGAGGAGCCATGTCTGTTTGTTGTTGTCGTGTTATAACTTGGGAACGGATTAACGGGATTTCAATATATCCAACCACGGTGGATTTGGGTAACTCCCGGGAATGTTTGTGATCCCCAAAAAAAGTTTTCCCCCTTTTTTATGGGTACATGGACACGCGTGTCATAACTGCAAATGCCAACACGTGATGTTGGTTATCCCTGCATGGAGAGGAGGATCTCCCAGGAATCCTTTTTTTTTTTTCTTTCTTCCCCCATAGATTATCCATCGCAGCGAAGATTGGTATTTCCACGGGTCTTATATTCTAGTAACCTTAAAATGCAACGAGCAATGCACTTGCTGTCGCTTGTTAAACCTCATTTTTTAACCTTGCAATTTGAATTTTTGTCGTTTGTTTTCAGCCGTTAAAAAATGCTGTGATGCAAGGGAGCCCCCACTCTAAGATTATCACCTGGTGGAACCTTTTCTTTTTTTTTTCTAGGGGGCTGGTCACATGAGCCCAAAGAACAAGCCGCAGCCTGCTTTTCACATGCTCACACACTTCCTGAAGAACCAGCCATTCTGAGAGGAGCGTACTCGGTTTCCTTCTTTCTTGTTCCGTTTGTGGTTTTGATCAACCGTTCAGTTTCGCATGGGCGATGTTTGTTTGTGCTTCTGGTTATCAAAACTCAAAATGCACCGGTAATGTTGATCTGAATATAATTTACACGTTAAAACGAACAAATCTACTTTTCTTATTTTACTTTAATATACAAATACACAGAGAATGTTGATTCAAAAAATTTTTTTTTTTCAACCAATGGCAAAATAAACAAATTATTAATGCAACCATTTATTTCATCATATAAGGAATATAATAAATCATGTAATGTCCAACATTATAATAAATCGTGTCCAACTCAACTGGAAGGAGTACTTAGAATTGTATGCAGCAGGCTCGGCCCAAAAGGCGAAAACCGAACCGGGCAGGGTAGTGGCGTAGTTATGGTTTGTGGTGGCTGGGGCCTTGCCCCCCACCCCCCCGAATCACGTTGCCTATGGGGCAAGAGTTGTTTTGTATACAGCCTGGGGCTGCTGGTTGCATCATTTCTGAAAGCATGGCTGTGCCATTGACGCAGTGCCCGTTACCGGTAAGCTGGTACTTATTTGTGCCGGCCTCAAAAGGATGCCAGGTTCAGTCAACCCACCTGGTGTTATTTCAACGGGATGACAGGGGCTCGAACTCAAGAACATAAGATCTCAAGCCAGTCATCTTAACCGTTAAGCCAATACCAGGCTTATGGCAGGGGTGAGTACCCCTTACGGTGAGCATTTCAAATAGCCTCGAGTCAAACTATTTCAACAAAAGGTACAGGTATATTAAGTTCGACCTCTTAAAACTGGGGTCTTATTTGGGAGGTAGGCCTTGAAAGCCATGACAATGGTCATGCACCGCGGTGAACGAAAACAGAATTAACTCCAATGGTAGTACGTTCCTTTTTAACCAGCAGACTCAGGGTAGTACCACCATCCACTAGCCTAAAAGGATCTTCAATGGCACGACTTTGTCACCTGCAGTGGAGTGCCAGGTGTATTCCACAAGCCTGCCAAGGGGAATGTCCCACCCTCTGGATGCCATCCATGAGAAAAAGCTCAATTTGATTTTGGCCATAAATGATTAGCCACAAAACAAACTGTTCGGACGCCCGAGCAAGGCCACAAGTCCATTCACTCCCATGAGAAGCAGCTCTCAGTTCACAGCTGCTGGTTCAGGGAGAAGAGATGTGAAGAAGGAAGCGAAGAACGAGCGCATCGACACCAAAAAGCCAGCCCTCCGATTTTCCAGCGGGACTTCAGACCGCACATGCTCCTGCCTTCCAGGTACAACTACTGCTGCCTCCTGAAGATAGAGATTGCATCGACATCAATAATGCTTCCAAAAAGCCATTTCAGTTTAAAAGGCTGGGCTTTGTATCATAATTTACTCCATTGGCCTTGAGAAAGGGGGAATCTACTTTTTACATGCACATGGTAAAAATATTCAGAACAGAATTCTGCTGTCCTCACCTTTTATGCAGTTACCATACCACATCGGCAGTTAGTGGTTAAAGATGAAAGTTAGCAGCACAGAAAGCAGGGTAACAATTTGCATACGAAACCAGTTTGAGAACAGGAGGCTTAAATACAATAATCACAGTGGACGTCGGTATGCAGGAGTTCCACCAGGTTCAATTCTGGGTCCATCATTTTCCCCAAAAGTGGAGGGAGGTTGTGTTTTCACGTCTTGTCTGCGAGCACGATATCTCAAAGTTATGGAGGGATTCAGACAAAACCTGGTGGACAGGTTCGGTGGGTGACGAGGACAAATAGATTCGATTTTTGGTGAAGATTTGAATCTGAGAATTTTTTAAATTTTTCTCGTGATTCTTCCCCATCGAGTGTTCGAGTTGTTGAACTGAAGCAGATTCGATTTTGGTTCAGTTGCAGATTCACATCCGACCTATTAGTGGGATACAAAACGTCAACTGTTCAGCCTGGTGGGGGTGTGTGTGCTCTACCGAGTGCCTTTGTGGTGTTTATTTAAGACAGAAGAATCTAAGGGGTAAAGTACATATCGAGGAAGCTTTATAGCTGTGGGAGTGTTAGCATATGGAATTGAAAGAAAAGTTATAAATGCAGGAAGGAATATCTGCACAGTATGTTGAAGTTGGGGGGAGGGAGGATTACTTATACAGTATGTTTAGGTTGGGGGAAGGGAGGAGTACTTGTACAGTACGTTTAGCTTGGGGGAAGAGAGGAGTACTTGTACAGTATGTTTAGCTTGGGGGAAGGGAGGAGTACTTGTACAGTATGTTGAAGTTGGGGAGAAGGGAGGGAGGATTACTTGTACAGTATGTTTAGGTTGGGGGAAGGGAGGATTACTTGTACAGTATGTTTAGCTTGAGGGGAGTACTTGTACAGTATGTTTAGCTTGGGGGAAGAGAGGAGTACTTGTACAGTATGTTTAGCTTGGGGGAAGGGAGGAGTACTTGTACAGTATGTTGAAGTTGGGGAGAAGGGAGGGAGGATTACTTGTACAGTATGTTTAGGTTGGGGGAAGGGAGGAGTACTTGTATAGTATGTTTAGGTTGTGTTACGTGCTCCTCCCCAAACCCCGGTCATGGTGTACCTCCGAGCCCCGAAAGGAGTCACGGCAGAAAGATGTGTTATTCTGGGTGTCAATGACCAATGGTGAAACCACACCAGTTGTTACCAACAAACAAGTATTGTATTAAGGTCACACACGAATAACAGCACAAGAACAATATTAATCAATTGTACAACAAATATTATATCATTCCTATGATGGTACCATCAGTTTCTTACCATATAACTCACTGTGCTCCAAGTGAGCGAAAAGAACATTCCCAAAGTCTCTGTCCCGGCATCAAGCCAAAGTCGATCCACGCTCCGGTGATCGTAAGAACGATGTCGTATCGAGACCAGAATCCCGTTCGGCTGACAGTCACGCTGCCAAAGATGCGCAAAGGTGCCCTCAAGAGGCGACTGGGAAATCACACCTTCGGGTATGAACGTTCAACGGCTTCCAAATGGCGAACCGCAAATTCCCACTTGAAATCCACGTTACACGCGCAAACCAGGTTAACGACTGGGTGCGGTGAAATGGCTGGAGCGAGGTGAAAAGGCTGGATCGATGCGAAATGACAGGAGCGAGGCAAAATGGCCGACGGGCCCGTACTGGAGGCGTACCTGCACTCCAACGATTCTCTTCGGAATCAACCGCAAAACCTGTCACGCAGGTTTATCTGTCACAGCGCTAACCACTCTGTCACAGGAATCCCTTTCCCAGGAAACCCAAAGTTCGCTCGTGACCCCGTTCGCCAACGTTTGCTCAAGACCTCAAAGCAACTCAGCTTCTTCTCGACCTCACTTGCTCCGCTTCTTCTTCCTCCTCTTCTTCATCCGGGTTTTCTCTCGATCCAGTTTCCGGTTTCTTTTAAAACACTAATTTTTTTTTACCTTTTGCAAACAGTTATCTCCATTTCACTTAAACGATAACAATAATAGTACATGGAACCAAAAATGCTTACAGTGGATGAAAACCACAACGACAGAAGTGACGAATCCATAACAGTTGGGGGAAGGGAGGAGTACTTGTACAGTATGTTTAGCTTGGGGGAAGAGAGGATTACTTGTATAGTATGTTTTTGTTGGGGGAAGGGAGGAGTACTTGTACAGTATGTTTAGATTTGGGGAAGGGAGGAGTACTTGTACAGTATATTTACATTTGGGGAAGGGAGGAGTACTTGTATGTTGAATATGTTCTCATGTTAACCCGATGCTGGAAGATCTATTTTTGGGTGGAGTATGTAGTCGTCGTCCTCTTCTTCATCTTATCCTTGAATAGTGTTTTGTAATTTTAAACACCTGGTGTTGGGCTAGCGGCTAGGGTGCCGGCTTAGGATCCTATGGATCCTGGGATCCTGGGTTCGAATCCCGGTCGATCGCTGAATTAACGCCAGGGGGGTTGACTCAGCCTGTCATCCTTCCGAGGTCGGCTAATTGAGTACCAGTTCACTGGTAATTCCCTGTTTGTCGTTAAAGGCGGCAAAAAGGGTTGGTGTCAGGAAGGGCATCCGGCCATAAAACATTGCTTCAAAAAGGGGGCCAAAAAACAACAACCACGGTTCCCGAAAAAGGCCAACCCCCGCTTTGTGGGGAAAAATGGCCTCTAAAGGTGGTTTTTTTATAATTTTAAACACCTGTTACAGCTCAGGTTCTCAAACTGAATTCATTTATTCAGGGAAGCTGTTACCTTTTGACTTACCTGGGGTGCAGCAATCTGAACTGCAGGATTCGCTTCCCCTCGAACCCTTAGGCGATGGCCCAGCCAGCCCCTTTGATGCCTGCAAGCAAACCATGGCATATTATCCTCCTGTATACTGCACAGAAAGACAATCTACTTATCAGGTATTGGGGTTTAGCAATGAGTGCTACCTGAAGAGGAAAAGGCCATGTATACACTCACAAGGCAACGATGAGGACTGCACAGATGACGAAGACAAAACGACTGAGGGACGAATAAAAGTACAAAATGCTGAAGAGGAGCAACGCGTGCGAAGCAGAGTACACCCTGTCGAGCCAGTCGTGGTTTGCAGCTTCGTCATTATCCCGGTGCCCCTCCTGCGCGGCTCTGGCCTGGCCATCAACCCTAACGTCGCCGTTGGCCCTCTCTTCTTCCCCCACTGCAACCGCTCTACCCTGAATGGCCGCTTCAGGAACTTCCTGGCTTGCGAGTGGCGAGGGATGTTCCAGCGCTGCTGCAGACATGGCCTGACTGATGAAATACATTGAGAATACATTAGTTTGTTTTCATATTCGGCTGTTGGTGCATTGAAAATAAATAATTAAACCTCCACACTGGAAAAAGCATCGTCAACCAGGAATGCTTAACCATTTCAGGTTGCACAAGTCAACAACTTCAACAAACCCAATTATTCCTATCTTTGGGGAGGGGTTCGCAGAAGTCTTTCACGAACCAGCTGGCCAGGACTGCCGCTTGACTGGGGCCAAGTTGGGTCGGAATTTTGTCCAGAGTACCGGGAACAACTCACTTCCTCTTCATTAAACAATGGGATCTTTTGTTAAGTCCATAGCTAATGCTAGCAGACAGGACATCTGGCTCAGTGTCCACCTGAGGGACGGTAGACTGTGATGTCACACCCTGCATGCAAAAAGCCAATCCTACAGGTTATAGTTGGGAATTGAACCCAGATTTGAGGGCTCAAATGTAAGCGCTACCTATCCCACATGTGATACATTTTTTAAAACTCTCCCTCCCAGACCCTTAGATTCCTAGGACACCCATTCACCGAACATGGTAAACTTACTATCTCAAATAATACTGCTGTTGTGCATACACATGCTGCAGCCAGGCCACGCTGGGCGAGTACATCGAGTATGGACTTCCGAAGGCTGGAGCTGCACCGTCGCCCTGCATAGTCATGTTCCTGTGGGCAAGGACGCGAGAGAACACAGCTGCACCACCAGTCAAGGACAGCTAACACGATTATTGGAGGATGTACAGATACTTCAATGGTACCCTCTTGTCAAAGGCAAAGCACCACCTTGTGTGACACATCGTAAAGAGGGAATATCAAAAGTTTTTGTTCTTGCCCGACACAGTGGGCCAAACACACTACCAATCTTGAGAATCTTTCAATATCGAGGCTTTTCGTGCACACTCTACTACCAGCACCCCCATGGACCTTGGACAGACCAAATACATTTTCTACATTTCAAAGCATTGCACGCACTTCTCTCTTACGCAGCCAATCCGTGATTGCCAGTTCCATACCAAAGAAGAACCTGGTGCCAAGTCACATGAGCCAATAGCAAAGCCGACTCACCCTGTTGTGACAGGCTGGGGCGGGGTGCTGTGGTCTTGACTCATGGCCCTTTGCCTCAAGTCATCGACTGGTAGCCCTGGTGCAAGAGTGTCCGATGCCACCCCCTGTGACTGTGTCTGGCCTAATGGTTGTGTGTAAACCAAATGCAGCACGTGGTTTTCTTCCCCCTGCACCATCAGGCACGCACACTCGGTATAAGGTTGTGATGAACAACATATTTGCTTTTCAGAATCCTATTCCGTAAAAAAAATGTCCACTGTTGGGGATGGTGATGGGTCGGTGGGGGAAATGGTGGTTGTGGGTATGTGGGAGAGGGTGATGGGTAGGTGGGAGAGGGGGATGTTGGGTAGGTGGGAGAGGGGGGTGTTGGGTGTTGGTGTTGGGGGTGTTGGGTAGGTGGGAGAGGGGGGTGTTGGGTAGGTGGGAGAGGGGGGTGTTGGGTAGGTGGGAGAGGGGGGTGGTGGGTAGGTGGGAGAGGGGGGTGGTGGGTAGGTGGGAGAGGGGGGTGGTGGGAGAGGGGGTGGTGGGTAGGTGGGAGAGGGGGGTGGTGGGTAGGTGGGAGAGGGGGGTGGTGGGTAGGTGGGAGAGGGGGGTGGTGGGTAGGTGGGAGAGGGGGGTGGTGGGTAGGTGGGAGAGGGGATGGTGGGTAGGTGGGAGAGGGGGGTGGTGGGTAGGTGGGAGAGGGGGGTGGTGGGTAGGTGGGAGAGGGGGGTGGTGGGTAGGTGGGAGAGGGGGGTGGTGGGTAGGTGGGAGAGGGGATGGTGGGTAGGTGGGAGAGGGGATGGTGGGTAGGTGGGAGAGGGGATGGTAGGGGGGTGGTGGGTAGGTGGGAGAGGGGGGTGGTGGGTAGGTGGGAGAGAGGGGTGGTGGGTAGGTGGGAGAGAGGGGTGGTGGGTAGGTGGGAGAGAGGGGTGGTGGGTAGGTGGGAGAAGGGGGGTGGTGGGTAGGTGGGAGAGTGGTGTGGTGGATAGGTGGAAGAGGGGAGTGGTGGGTAAGTGGAAGACGGGGGTGGTGGGTAGTTGGAATAGGGGGGTGGTGGAAAGGTGGGAGAGGGAGGTGGTGGATAGGTGGGAGAAGGGAGTGGTGGATAGGTGGGAGAGGGGGGTGGTGGGTAGGTGGGAGAGTGGTGTGGTGGATAGTTGGAAGAGGGGAGTGGTGGGTAAGTGGAAGACGGGGGTGGTGGGTAGTGGGAGAGGGAGGTGGTGGGTAGGTGGGAGAGGGGGTGCTGGAAAGGTGGGAGAGGGGGTGGTGGGTAGGTGGGAGAGGGGGGTGGGGGTGGGGGGAGGTGGTGTTTGGTGGTCGGGGCCGTGCACACCTTCGGTAGAAGGTCTTCCAGGCGTGCGTGGTCCAAGAGGAGTCGCCCTAAGTACACGAGCCGCTGGTGCTGCGGAGCCTGTGAAAGACAAACTTTGGGTATGAGATCGCGAACTCAATCATTCGTCGCTTGTAATTGCCGGAATAAATCAACCACAAACGACTTACCGGCTGCCCCGGATAAACGTTCGCCAATTGCTCCTTGAGCTGAAGCACGGACCAATCTGCAGGGCAGGAAACGTGCAGGTCACTCACCTCCTGGCTCGACGAGCGTACAATAAGTTCGACTCCCATGCTTGATCACTCGATAATTTACTCTATTTCTTTTTCATCGGCAGCCCAGGAGCCCAAGCTACCTGCACCACCGCCGCGTAAGTCCTGATATGACGAGCACAAGTCCGGCTCCTCCCTCCAAAAGCGATCGCGTCCACGTGGCCCATCTGTGGCGTCTCAACATTGGTCGCCGAAATCCTTGAGCGCGTGATCCGAGCGCTGATTGGCCAAATATCGTGACGTAGCAGCATCGATGATTGTAAACAAAGGGGGGTTCCCGAGTCCTCATCGGAACGTCTTATTCTCTCGTTTATCGTTCCGTTCGTATCAAATTATGATTTCTTTTCGAGGCAGATAATCTCTCCACATTGTGGGTTTATAACTATCACAGATCAACAGTCACAAAGTGAAAGGTTTAAATAAAGTTAGTGCAGTTAGGACTTAGGACACGTCATGTTCATCAGTGCGATCCTCATAAAATAGCTGAAAACAGAACAGATGTCCATTTATTACGTACAAAAATATAGGAGAATTTCACCATCACGATCCGAACCCTTTCCACCTCTCCATCTCCCCAAGCTTGTTACTCATCTACGCAGGGTGAAACGCAAAATCATGCGCGTCTGTGTGGACTTCCAATACAAGTTTAGTGAACTCAATTGTGATTGGAGGATACATGATCACATGACCACAAGGCACCATCTTGTTACTCATCTACGCAGGGTGAAACGCAAAATCATGCGCGTCTGTGTGGACTTCCAATACAAGTTTAGTGAACTCAATTGTGATTGGAGGATACATGATCACATGACCACAAGGCACCATCTTGTTACTCATCTACGCAGGGTGAAACGCAAAATCATGCGCGTCTGTGTGGTCTTGCAATCCAAGTCTAGTGAACTCAATTGTGATTGGAGGATACATGATCACATGACCACAAGGCACCATCTTGTTACTCATCTACGCAGGGTGAAACGCAAAATCATGCGCGTCTGTGTAGACTTGCAATACAAGTTTAGTGAACTCAATTGTGATTGGAGGATACATGATCACATGACCACAAGGCACCATCTTGTTACTCATCTACGTATGGGTGAAAAGCAAAATCATGCGCGTCTGTGTGGACTTCCAATACAAGTTTAGTGACCTCAATTGTGATTGGAGGATACATGATCACATGACCACAAGGCACCATCTTGTTACTCATCTACGCAGGGTGAAACGCAAAATCATGCGTGTCTGTGTGGTCTTGCAATCCAAGTTTAGTGAACTCAATTGTGATTGGAGGATACATGATCACATGACCACAAGGCACCATCTTGTTACTCATCTACGCAGGGTGAAACGCAAAATCATGCGCGTCTGTGTAGACTTGCAATGCAAGTTTAGTGAACTCAATTGTGATTGGAGGATACATGATCACATGACCACAAGGCACCATCTTGTTACTCATCTACGCAGGGTGAAACGCAAAATCATGCGCCTCTGTGTAGACTTGCAATACAAGTTTAGTGAACTCAATTGTGATTGGAGGATACATGATCACATGACCACAAGGCACCATCTTGTTACTCATATACGCAGGGTGAAACACAAAATCATGCGCATCTGTGTAGACTTGCAATACAAGTTTAGTGAACTCAATTGTGATTGGAGGATACATGATCACATGACTACAAGGCACCATCTTGTTACTCATCTACGCAGGGTGAAACGCAAAATCATGCGCGTCTGTGTGGACTTGCAATACAAGTTTAGTGAACTCAATTGTGATTGGAGGATACATGATCACATGACCACAAGGCGCCATCTTGTTACTCATCTACGCAGGGTGAAACGCAAAATCATGCGCGTCTGTGTAGACTTGCAATACAAGTTTAGTGAACTCAATTGTGATTGGAGGATACATGATCACATGACCACAAGGCGCCATCTTGTTACACATCTACACAGGGTCAAACGCAAAATCGTGTGCATTTGTGTGGATTCAGTCATATTTACATCTCTTCATAATTTTGTTATACAAGTATAATCAGAATAAATAAGAAGTAAATAACCTATATGGTAAATGATGCGCCGTGTCGAGAGAAAGGCAATATGTAAAAAATTCCCTTTCTGTCATGGCGGATCAATTACCATTTTTTAAGGTATTTACTTCTTATTTGTTTTGACTTCTCTTGCCGCCGACGCATTTCGATAATTTTGTGGTGAAATTAACGATTACATTAATTCCCAATGGAATCAGCAGTCGTTTTGTACCACATGACATACCAAGTCCGAGCAGTGTTGTACCACGTGATGTATGATGTTATAACGGGCAATCTCTTCCGTTGTGAATCGAATACCGGTTCATGTTGTGATCTGAATAGTAAGATCATCTGTACGTGATGACAAACTCCGCCAAGGTACGAACTTGAACACACGACTTGTGACGTGGCAGGTTCTCTCACAAAGGATGTCGTTCTGCCTTCATGCCATGACGTCAGACCAAAATGGCAGAAAACCTCTTTCAGTTTTTGACAGTGTTGCTCAACAAATCAACGTCAGCGGGTGAACTAGGAAGTGAAAGCATGGCCGTGCGAGCTGTGGTGAAAAGATTGAAATGAGAATTGCATGAGGAGAACCTGGAACAACCATCTTACATACAAACTCACCTGCAGTGAATTACAGGTACACCTATTGATACGATTTGGACCAGATTATTTTGGTTACCAGCTCTTGAAAATGTAGATCATGTTTATCTTGTCAACTGATGTTATTGTTGTAGTCTTTCTTCCTTTCTGTTTTTCTTGCTACCCTGAATACCTTTGATGCAAATATTTTATACCTTAGCCACAAAAGGTGGACGGAGGTTATGTTTTCACACCTGTGTGTGTGTGTGTCCGTCCGCATCTATATTTTTCCTTTAAAAATGTTTTTCTCTGCAACTACTTGTCCAATCGATGTGAAGTTTTAAACACAGGATGCACTCCCCATGGAGAATATTTTATTGCTAACTCTGACGTCATAGGTTGCATGGTATGGCAGCCATATTGGTTAAAGGAAAGAAATTGGACATCATTTTCTACGAATTACTTCTTAACGAAAAAATTGAAACTTGGCATTCGTCATCAACGACCCATGGACTATATAGAGTGATAACGATGACGTCATCGGTGAAGTATTCCTGCTAAAATTGATTGAATTGAAATTCTTATCTGAAAAGCTGAAACTACAAATATCTGATACGAGCAGGAGTACCCGGTGTTGCCCGGTGATGTTCTAATCCTGTTGGCATTTTGAAGAAATCAATGTTGTTTTTTCTATTTTTCGTGGGTGCCTAAAACACTTCCCTACATCCACTAAAGAAACATTATATTTAATATTACTGGTGAGGTACCCGTGCTACGCACGAAGCAAACAGACAATGCATAAACGGCGAATGCTAAAACATGAAACCAATAAATTCCACATACCTGTAGCACCTTCAGTCGCACGTCAGACATGGACAGCAAGTTCGTGAAGGACTTCCATGAAAAACGTACCCTTTGGCAAACAAACGGGTACGTTTGTTCCAGACCCAGTCAATGGCGAATCTGCATATGGCGATCCGCGAATTTCACGTTTAGAAAGTAGAAACCATCACGGCATTCCGTCATTCACTTGAACTCGATATCTCTTTTTTCATTCCAAACAGCATAACTCCAATCACAAATTAAATAGCATTAATATTTAAAAAAAACTTTTAACAACATTCGTGAATTCAAAATCGTAATTGTATTCACTCAATTCCAATCATCAATTGATACTTCAACAAAACGATTAACACGATTAACGTTTCACGATTTAACATTACGATTGAATGAAGGTTGTTTTGGGATATTATCAAACCCGCACATTGCCGTCATCTGTCCACTTCCGCATTCGCTGCAGGTTCATAATTGTCATCAAAATCTAAACAGTATTTGTAGAATTTCAATAAAAGCCACATCACTGTTCATATCGGTAAATATTATTCCATCGTGTTTGGAAAAACTGGAAAATTGGAAAACTTGGAAAAACAATATAGCCTATTTTACTCCCAGGGGTCCCAGGAATACCCACCCAAAAGATCGTTGCGATCGGTTGAGCCGTTTTTGCGGTACCTTGAACGGACAGACGGACATTTGTGGAATTATAGTAAGATAATACTAGTATAAAAGCCCATCAAAAATTACGGGTTGGAACAGTTTATTCGAGGGTATAGCCTCAGGAGCAGGCTAAAGTTTGAAGCCTCGGCCTAACGTCAGGTGTGCTTAAATCTTCTTTATTTATCAGACATCATACGGAGGCCAACCCCCGCTTTGCGGGGAAAAATGGCCTCTAAAGGTGGTTTTTTTATACGGAGGTAAATGAACACTCGTTTACTCTGCACGCTATGCACATCACATGCAGTGAATTTCACATCCCTTCACCTTGTATTTATTGTTATTAAAAATAAAAAAAACACTTCTGTACACCGCCCTTGAGGCTCAGTTTGCAAGCCACCACCTACAATTCCAATAGAAGAGACACAATAATGTTACGGAGTTCTCCACAATCTCCTGGTCTCGGTAACCCCCGAACCCCGAGAGGAACCCCGGCGGAAAGATATATATATTACTCCATGTCAAAATCAAGATCGAAACCACACCAATGGTTACAAACAAAAAGAATATATTAAAAATCACACAGGAAGAATGATACAACCATGATAGCCAGCCACCATACAATCAATATCTTAGGATGGTACCATCTGTTAAAATAATCGAACTCACTGTTCCTAGTACATGGAAAGAACCTATTCAATGTCTCTATAACCTTCAAGGCAAAGTTGTTCGCTCCGGCGATCGTTGGAACAATGTCCGATCAAGAGCAATCGAGGCGTAGACGGTCGAAGCGACACAGAAGTCACGTGGTCCAACACCCAGAAAACTCGCGGTAGAATGGACACTCTCCAAAGACGCGTGCCGACGTACACGTTTGCCGTTCAATCAGCGAATCGCCATGTACTCCTCAAACGCCGCTTTATTGCACAGCCGTCCCCAGCAAACCACCGGAGGATAAGCCCAGCAGACGCGACAAAAACCTTTTCCAATGAAGGCAGCGTGTGGGGCGAAATGGCGGACGGCTCTCACTCGAGCCGCGGCCTCGAGGCGAAGATTCTCCGGAATCTCACCCCTGTACCTGGCTTCGCAGGCTTTTCCACAACTCCAGCGATAACACCGATCGCCCGAGATTCCTTTCAAGGACTCAAAGTTCACTCGCCATGTACGCTCGACCACGCAAGGTACGGAGCTTTTTCAGAACCCGTCGTTTCACTGTCCTCACGCCTTCTTCTTCCTCGCTCCTTTTCTTCCGGGTCACGATCCGATTTCCTGTCTCATTTTTACCATGAGCGCTTTTAACCTTTTAACCACAATAACCATTTCCCTTAAACAACAATACCCATAATACTTAGAACCCACAATAATAATAATAATAATAACAGCAATAATAATAATAAGTGCCGAATCCGTAACACTTCCCCCCCTCAAGAAAGAAAGTTTGAACACAGCGAAAACTTTCTTTGCTGGCAAACTCTTTAAACAAACAAAAGTAAACTCACAACCCAAATCATCAATTCCCGTGGGCAACAATATAATCAATATCTCCCCAAAAAAATAAAGCTACAAACTTCGAACAACCCACAGAGATTTCCAACATTAATTCACTCTGGACAAAGCATCAGCAACGACATTGTCCCTGCCCTTTACCTGTTCAATTTCCAAGTGGAACCCCTGCAAAGCCAAACTCCATCTCATCAACCTCTGATTTTTACTTTTAGTTTCTTTTGAATGAAGGTTAAGGGGTTGATCAAAAATCCAAAGTCAAGGAAATCGATAGCACTTTTTCTGGGAGGCCAAGCTGAGGGCCAGGTTCCATGGTGGTTGGGTGGTGAGGCCTGGACATTTCACTACATGGATGCCTTTAGGAACGTGGAGTTCACGGTTAGTCCGTGTAGGAAAGTTCACGACATGGATGCTTTTAGGAACGTGGAGTTCACAGGAAATCCGTGTCGGAAAGTTCACTACATGGACGCCTTTAGGAACGTGGCGTTCACGGTTAATCCGTGTAGGAATCTTGGCTTGGCTGCTCCGCATCATTCAGTGCTTCAACTCTTTCTAACTTTCCTAACAATCACGGTTGGACCACTTGTCACTGTAGTCACATGAATAGCGGTCTCTTTCTCGGCCACTGCTCTGATAATCCTTCCTTCGGGAGCTGCCATAACTCGGGAAGCCTCCATAATAATATTGATTGCGGCCACCACCACTACTACTCCGTGGTCCTCCTCTGTAGCCCCCTCGACACCTAGGAAATGCCTTCCCTACTGTTATGGTCCGACCCTCCAACTCCTTGCTATTCAGATCCTTTTCTGCAACTCTGGCGTCCTTTGAGTTTTCAAACGTGACAAAGCCAAACCCTCTTGACTTTTGTGTGTCCCTGTCTTTTATCAGCAGCACTTCCAAAAGCGGTCCATATTTGCTGAAGGCAGACTCCAGAACATCTTCCTTTGTTTTGAAGTTCAGTCCCCCTACAAAGAGCTTGCTAATATTGCCTCCATCCCTGACGTGCGTGTGCTGACACTTAGTTTCAGGGTATTTCCTCTTCTCTTCAGGGTGCTTTCTACTAGGCTTTTCAACAAACATCAGGTTACCAGAAACTTGACCACCGGCCAAATCATTCCCGATAACAAAAGATACTCCTTCTACAGGAAGAGTGGCTTGTAAACCGACGGTGACCGGCCCTGACACCAAATCGGACTCCAAATGGATGACATGAAGTGGAGCACTAACACAGCCACCAATCCCCTGTAAATGAACACTATCACCAGTTGCCGTCTCCTCTAACAATGGCAAGATGCCTTCAAGCATTAAAGATTGATGTGCTCCTGTGTCCCTCAATACCCTAACAGGTCTCCGGTTAGTCGAGGCTCCATCCAGTGACACAAACCCCTCTGAAATAAATGGTTGGTAACCCTTTTGAGGGCGATTTCTCACATTTGCCATGGCATTCGGAGTTGTGCTAGTCGGACTCCGCTCCTGGTTTCCCTTTTCCAGAGCATAACAGTGGGACATCAAGTGTCCAGGTTTATGGCAAAAAGTGCAAGTAGGCCCGCAGGAGAACCTCGTGGTCTGCCATGGCATGGGGGCGGCGGTCTGCCTCGAGCCCCCTGGACGATAGGTCTGTCTTGGAACCGCAGTCTTCTGATTTCTAGAAGTCATGGTATCAGAGTGGTCCTCATTTTCATCTCGAGGCTGCCCCCATGAATTTTCGTTCTCCACCCCTGATGTACCATAGCTCCCCTGGCTAGGTCTAGATGAGAAGTTCGGTTTGTGGGACCCCATCCTGTGTGTTAAGGCATAGTCATCTGCCATGGTTGCTGCCTCATATAACTTTGGTACTTTCCTGTCCTCCAGATGTACTTTAATGTCCTCGTGGACACACTGCTGGAATTCCTCTACCAGGATCAATTGTCGCAATAGTTCGAAGTCTTTCCCAACCCCTTTTGAATCACACCACCTATCAAACATGGTTTCTTTCATTCTGGCAAACTCCACATGGGTCTCACTCTCCCTCTTCCTGGCATTCCGGAATTTTTGCCGGTAAGCTTCCGGGACCAATTCATAGGCCTTGGGAATGTTTTTCTTCAAAATCTCATAATCTGCGCATTGGTCAATCGGTAAACCCGAATAAATATCTTGAGCTTTACCCACCAGAACACTTTGCACTAATATGGTCCAGGACTCCTCAGGCCAGTTTAGCAGTTGAGCCACCTTCTCAAAGTGTGAAAAAAAATTGGCTACCTCCTTTTCATTGAAGGGTGGAACCAGCCTCACATGTCTGCCAACATCCCAGGTGTTCTGACTAGGTGTTGAACCAGTCGGCATGGATGGTACCTCTCCCCGTTCTTTCATTACATCCAGCTCCTTGAGTCTAATTTCCTGCTGAAGCGCCATTTCAAGGTCCTTTAACTCCCTGTCGGCTTTTCTCTCCTCTGCTTCGAGTTCCCTTGCAGCTCTCCTTTCCTCTGCTTTTTTCTCTTCTAACCTTTCCTGGAGTTCTCTTTCAACTCTCCTTTGCTCTGCTCTTTCTTGTACTTTTTTTCTCTTCTAACCTTTCCTGGAGTTCTCGTTCCTGTGCTGCTCTTTTTTCCTGGAGTTCTCTTTCCACTCTCCTTTCTTCCGCTTGTTTCTCTTCTAACCTTTCCTGGAGTTCTCTTTCCTGTTCTGCTCTTTCCTTTTCTGCTTTCCTTTCCTCTGCTTTTAACCTTTCCTGGCTCTGCAATTGCAACTCCAGTTTCCGGAGCTCCACATCTTCTGGTTCCTCGGGTAACCAATCCCAGGCTACCTCTTCCCATGTTCCTAATCCCACCATAGATTGTATCTCCACTGTCTGCATCTCTGCCTTCCTCATATTAGTTCAGACCTCCAGGCTAAAATGTTTGGCCAATTTCAAGAGGTCCGATTTTACTAACGCTCTGAACTGTGCTTCACTAGGGGTCACTGCAAACTTCTCTGCGACAAACTCCATGGTGACTATTGTTAACACCTGTTAACCTTCACACAAGAAATTAAAAAAAAACAAATATTATTATTATTTATTTTTTTTTGGAAAAATTTGGGAATGTTGGAACAAGTTCCAAATTTGGGAATTCTGGGAATGTTAGGGAATTCTTTCCCGGACTAAATTTAGGGAATTTTAGAATTTTAGATCCCGGACGCAGACCCAATTTCGAGCCCACGAGTCAATTGGACGAGCCCCCAATTTCTGTTACGGAGTCCTCTACAATCTCCTGGTCTCGGTAACCTCCGAACCCCGAGAGGAACCCCGGCAGAAAGATATATATTACTCCGTCTCAAAATCAAGATCGAAACCACACCAATGGTTATCAACAAAAAGAATAAATAAAAAATCACACAGGAAGAATGATACAACCATGATAGCCAGCCACCATACAATCAATATCTTAGGATGGTACCATCTGTTAAAGTAATCGAACTCACTGTTCCTAGTACATGGAAAGAACCTCTTCAATGTCTCTATAACCTTCAAGGCGAAGTTGATTCGCTCCGGCGATCGTTGGAACAATGTCCGATTAAGAGCAATCGAGGCGTAGACGGTCGAAACGACACAGAAGTCACGTGGTCCAACACCCAGCAAACTCGTAGTAGAATGGACACTCTCCAAAGACGCGCGCCGACGTACACGTTTGCCGTTCAATCAGCGAATCGCCGTGTACTCCTCAAACGCCGCTTTATTGCACAGCCATCCCCGGCAAACCACCGGAGGATAAGCCCAGCCGACGCGACAAAATCTTTTCCGATGAAGGCAGCGCGCGGGGCAAAATGGCGGACGGCTCTCACTTGAGCCGCGGCCTCGAGGCGAAGATTCTCCGGAATCTCACCCCTGTACCTGGCTTCGCAGGCTTTTCCACAACTCCAGCGATAACACCGATCCCCGAGATTTCTTTCAAGGACTCAAAGTTCACTCGCCATGTACGCTCGACCATGCTAGGTACGGAGCTTTTTCAGAACGCGTCGTTTCACTGTCCTCACGCCTTCTTCTTCCTTGCTCCTTTTCTCCCGGGTCACGATCCGATTTCCTGTTTCATTTTTACCATGAGCGCTTTTAACCTTTTAACCACAATAACCATTTCCCTTAAACAACAATACCCATAATACTTAGAACCCACAATAATAATAATAACAGCAATAATAATAATAAGTGCCGAATCCGTAACACTTCCCCCCCTCAAGAAAGAAAGTTTGAACACAGCGAAAACTTTCTTTGCCGGCAAACTCTTTAAACAAACAAAAGTAAACTCACAACCCAAATTATCAATTCCCGTGGGCAACAATATAATCAATATCTCCCCCAAAAAATAAAGCTACAAACTTTTACAACCCACAGAGAGTTGCAAAACCACTTTTCCCCCTCATGTTATTGTTGAAAACCACGTTCCACACTTGTGCTAGTGTTGCAAAACCACTTTCCGCACTCGTGCTGGTGTTGAAAACAACTTTTCGCACTTGCGTTAGCGTTGAAAACCACTTTTGGCATTTGTGTTGGTGTTGCAAAACCACTTTCTGCACCAGCACTCGTGTTGCAAAACCACTTTTCGCCCTCAAGCTTGTGTTGAAAAACATTTTTGGCACGTACGATCGTGTTGAAAACCAATTGCCACACTTGTGTTAGTGTTGAAAACCACGTTCCACACTTGTGCTTGTGTTGCCAAACCACTTTCCGCACTTGTGCTGGTGTTGAAAACCACTTTCCGCACTCGTGCAAGTGTTGAAAACCACTTTTCGCACTTGTGTTATTGTTGTAAAACCACTTTCCGCACTCGTACTGGAATTGAAATCCATTTATCGCACCTGCACTTGTGTTGCAAAACCACTTTTCGCCCTCATGTTATTGTTGAAAACCACGTTCCACACTTGTGCTTGTGTTGCAAAACCACTTTCCGCACTCGTGCTAGTGTTGAAAACAACTTTTCGCACTTGTGTTAGCGTTGAAAACCACTTTTAGCACTTGTTTTGGTGTTGCAAAACCACTTTCCGCACCTGCGCTCGTGTTGCAAAACCACTTTCCGCACTCGTGCTAGTGTTGAAAACAACTTTTCGCAGTTGTGTTAGCGTTGAAAACCACTTTTAGCACTTGTTTTGGTGTTGCAAAACCACTCTCTGCACTCGTGCACGTTTTGAAAACCACTTTTCGCATTTGGGTTAGTATTGCAAAACCACTTTCCGCACTTGTGCTGGCGTTGAAAACCACTTTCCGCACTTGCGCTGGTGTTGCAGAACCACTTTCCGCACTTGTGCTGGCATTGAAAACCACTTTCTGCACTTCAGCTAGTGTTGCAGAACCACATTTTGCACTTGTGCTGGCATTGAAAACCACTTTTTGCACTTGTGTTAGTGTTGCAAAACCACTTTCCACGCTTGTGCTGGCATTGAAAACCACTTTTCACACATGTGCTAGTTTTGCAAAACCACTTTCTGCACTTGTGCTGGTGTTGAAAACCACTTTTCGCACTTCTGCTAGTGTTCAAAACCACTTTTCGCACGTGTGCTGGCGTTAAAAACCACTTTCCGCACTTGAGCGAGTGTTGTAAAACCACTTTCCACATTTGCGCTCGTGTTGAAAACCACGTTCCATACTTGAGCGAGTGTTGCAAAACCACTTTCCACATTTGCGCTCATGTTGAAAACCACGTTCAACACTTGTGCTTGTTTTGCCAAACCACTTTCCGCACTTGTGCTGGTGTTGAAAACAACGTTTTGCACTTTGGTTAGTGTTGAAAACCACTTTTTGCACTTGTGTTAGTGTTGCAAAACCAATTTTCGCACTTGTGCTGGCATTGAAAACCACTTTTTGCACTTGTGTTAGTGTTGCAAAACCACTTTCCACACTTGTGATGGCATTGAAAACCAGTTTTCACATTTGCGCTAGTTTTACAAAACCACTTTCCGCACTTGTGCTGGCATTGAAAACCACTTTCTGCACTGCAGCTGGTGTTGCAGAACTACTTTCCACGCTTGTGCTGGCATTGAAAACCACTTTTCACACATGTGCTAGTTTTGCAAAACCACTTTCTGCACTTGTGCTGGTGTTGAAAACCACTTTTCACACTTCTGCTCGTGTTCAAAACCACTTTTTGCACTTGTGTTAGTGTTGCAAACCACGTCTCACTTGTGTTACTGCTGCAAAACCACTTTTCGCACTTGTGCTGGCGTTGAAAACCACTCTACGCACTTGAGCTAGTGTTGCAAAACTACTTTCCACATTTGCGCTCGTGTTGAAAACCATGTTCCACACTTGTGCTTGTGTTGCCAAACCACTTTCCGCACTTGTGCTGGTGTTGAAAACAACTTTTCGCACTTTGGTTAGTGTTGAAAACCACTTTTTGCACTTATGTTAGTGTTGTAAAACCACTTTTCATCCTCATGTTAGTGTTGAAAACCACTTTTCGCATTTGGGTTAGTATTCCAAAACCACTTTTCGCACTCGTGCTAGCATTGAAAACCACTTTACGCACAAGTGTTGGTGTTGAAAACCACTTTCTGCACTCGTGCTAGTGTTGAAAACCACTTATCGCACTTGTGTTATTGTTGCAAAACCACTTTTCGCACTTGTGTTAGTGTTGCAAAACCACTTTCCACCCTTGTGATGGCATTGAAAACCAGTTTTCGCACTTGGGTTTGTGTTGCAAAACCACCTTCCACACTTGTGATGGCATTGAAAACCAGTTTTTGCACTTGTGTTAGTGTTGAAAACCACTTTCCGCACTCGTGCAAGTGTTGAAAACCACTTATCGCACTTGTGTTATTGTTGCAAAAACCACTTTCCGCACTCGTACTGGCATTGAAATCCATTTATCGCACCTGCGCTTGTGTTGCAAAACCACTTTTCGCCCTCATGTTATTGTTGAAAACCACGTGCCACACTTGTGCTTTTGTTGCAAAACCACTTTCTGCACTCGTGCTAGTGTTGAACACAACTTTTCGCACTTGTGTTAGCGTTGAAAACCACTTTTAGCACTTGTTTTGGTGTTGCCAAACCACTTTCCGCACCTGCGCTCGTGTTGCAAAACCACTTTTCGCCCTCATGCTTGTGTTGAAAAACACTTTTGGCACTTGCGATCGTGTTGAAAACCACTTGCCACACTTGTTTTAGTGTTGAAAACCACTCTCTGCACTCGTGCACCTTTTGAAAACCACTTTTCGCATTTGGGTTAGCATTGCAAAACCACTTTTTGCACTTGTGCTGGCGTTGAAAACCACTTTCCGCACTTGTGCTGGCGTTGAAAACCACTTTCCGCACTTCAGCTGGTGTTGCAGAACCACTTTTTGCACTTTGCTGGCATTGAAAACCACTTTTTGCACTTGTGTTAGTGTTGCAAAACCACTTTCCACGCTTGTGCTGGCATTGAAACCCACTTTTCACACATGTGCTAGTTTTGCAAAACCACTTTCTGCACTTGTGCTGGTGTTGAAAACCACTTTTCGCACTTCTGCTAGTGTTCAAAACCACTTTTCGCACATGTGCTGGCATTGAAAACCACTTTCGGCACTTGAGCTAGTGTTACGTGGTCCTCCCGGTGACTACCTGGTCTCGGTGACCCCCGGACCATGAGAGGAACCCCGCCAGAAAGATATATGATTTATACGCTTTCGTAACGCAATCAATATGAATTCCAGTCAATAAGAAACCCCACACCAAGGATCCGGATTAATCAATAATATATTCCCAATCAATCAACAACAATCAACAATCAATCAACAATATTACTAAGATGGCCATCTCATATATTTCCCCCCTTGACCCCACTCACTGCATCCTCAATGGTCACTGTCCCTCACAATGTCTCTGGGCCCCTCCAGACCAAGGTGAAGGTCGACTTCTCCGCACACGGGCGGTTGAACGGACCCCTGGCTGACGTGCTCCAAACGTGCACGTCCCGTACCGGGAACGGCTGCTGCAGCGGACACCTCCTCGGGACGCCACCGGGGTCGGAGCCCGTGATCGCGGCCTCTGGGCTGTGAACGGCTCGCAAAGCGCGCGAGGCCTAAGGTGCGACCCGTACACGCACTCGTAGGCGTCGAGGTGAACAGTGCCGGCCGCTTGGTTCCTTCCAGGAACCCACGGCAACCTGACACGTAACAGGCAATCACCCTGCGCAGGTAACTCCTCTCGCCAGACGGGCTTTTCAAACGCAGCGTTCCAAAGCAGATAAAGATCGACTCGGCTCGCGTCGGAGCTGGTCGAGGATCAAGATGGCCGCTTCTCTCCCGACCTTGTCTTTTTCTTCTTCCGGTTCACCATCCCATTTCCGGTCTCCTGTTATCAGGAGCGCTTCTAACCATTTAACCACAACAACCTTTAATAGAATAAACATTAATAAGCAATGACCTGAATAGTAATTCACATAAATCCGGAATCCGTAACACTCCCCCCCTTCAAGAAAGAAAGTTTGAACCCAGCGAAAACTTTCTTTGCAGGCCAACTTTGATAAACAAACAAGATATCTCACACCCCAAATCATCAGTTCCCCCGGGCACAATTATCACATCTCAAAAACAAAGCAACATAATTTCACAAAACCCCCAGAGATTCCAAAGGTAATTTACTCTGGACCAAGCGTCAACACTTCTAGTTTCTCTTGAATGCCGGTTAAGGGGTGGTGACCAAAACCCCAAAGTTAAACAACTCGATAGCACTTTTTCGGGAGGCCAAGCTGAGTATACACTACATGGACGCCTTAAGGAATGTGGAGTTCACGGTTAGTCCGGGGAGGAAAGTTCATTACATGGACGCCTTTAAGAACGTGGAGTTCACGGTTAGTCCGTGCAGGAATGTTCACTACCTGGACGCCTTTAAGAACGTGGCGTTCACGGTTAGTCCATGTAGGAGCCCAGGCTCGGCGGCTCCGCCATTTATAGTGCTTCAACTTCTCCGGACTCCTAAGTTACGGTGGGACCACTTGACCCAGTAGTCACCTGACTGGCGGTCTCCGTCTCAGCCAGTGTTCTGACAATCATTCTTTCGGGGGATGCCGTAACTCTGGGAGCCTCCATAGTAATATCGGCTGCTGCCAACACCAAAACTACCGCCAAGTTGTCCTCTTCTGTAGACCTCTCGACGCCTACGAAATGCCTTCCCGACTGTTATGGTCCGACCCTCCAAATCCTTACCATTCCAATTCTTCTCTGCCTCTCTGGCGTCTTTTGTGCTTGCAAACGTGACAAAGCCGAACCCTCTTGACCGTTGCGTTTCCCTGTCTTTTACCAACCGTACTTCCACCAGCGGCCCATATCTGTTGAAGACAGAGGTCAGAACTTCTTCCTCTGTTTTGAAGTTCAGTCCCCCTACAAATAACTTGGTACTTTTGTCGCCCTCCCGAGCTGGTGTGGTGTTATTTTCCCTGCTGGGCTCTTTACCAACCCTCGGGTTACCATAAACTTGACCCCCGGCCAAATCATTCCCGATAACCACAGATACTCCCTCTACAGGAAGCGTGGCTTGTAAACCGACGGTGACCGGTCCTGACACCAAATCGGATTCCAAATGGATGACATGAAGTGGGGGCACTAACATAGCCACCGATCCCTTGTAACCGAACACTATCACCAGTTGCTGTACTCTTTGACAATGGCAAAATGCCTTCAAGCATTAAGGATTGATGGGCTCCTGTGTCCCTCAATACCCTAACAGGTCTTGGGTTAGTCAAGTCTCCCTCTAGAGAGACAAACCCCTCATAAATAAATGGTTGGTAACTCTTCTGTGGGCGATTTCTTATGTTTGCCATCGCATTCGGAGTTGTACTAGTCGGACTCCGCTCTGGGTTGTCCCTTTTCATGAGGTAACAACTGGACATCAAGTGTCCAGTTTTATGGCAAAAAGCACAAGTAGGCCCGGAGGAGAACCTCGGGGTCGGCCTTGAACCCCCCGGAAAATAAGTTTGTCTTGGGCCCGTAGCCCTCTGATTTCTAACAGTTGGGGTATCAGAGTTGTCCCCATAATCATCTCGACGCCGCCGCCATGTATTGTCGTTCTCCGCACCGGGTGTTCCATAACTCCCCTGCTGAAGTCTAGGCGAGGAGTTAGGTTTGTGGACCCCTATCCGGTGTGTTAAGGCATAATCATCTGCCATGGTGGCTGCGTCCCACAACTTTGGTACTTTCTTTTCCTGCAGGTACACTTTGATGTCCTCGTGGACACACTGTTGAAATTCCTCCACCAGGATCAAGTCACGCAATGCTTCGAAGTCTTTCCCGACTCCTTTTGATTCACACCACCGATCAAACATGTTTTCTTTCACTCTGGCAAACTCCACATGGGTCTCACTCTCCCTTCTTCTTCTGCTCTTTCCTTTTCTGCTTTCCTTTCTTCTTCTGCCCTTTCCTTTTCTGCATTCCTTACTTCTTCTTTGATCCGTTCCTGGCTCTGTAATTGCAACTCCAGTTTCCGGAGCTCAACGTCTTCTGGTTCTTCGGGTAGCCACTCCCAGGCTAACTCGTCCCATGTTCCTAATCCCACCATAGACTGTATCACCGCGGTCTGCAACTCTGCCTTCCTCAAATTAGTTCGGACCTCCAAGTTAAAATGTTTGGCCAATTTCAAGAGGTCCGATTTTAGTAAAGCTCGGAACTGTGCCTCACTCGTGGTTACCGCAAAGTTCTGTGCCACAAACGCCATGGTGACTATCGTTAACACCTGTTAACTTTCACCCAAGACTTTACCACAATTTCCCAAAAATTTACGAATTAATAATTAATTAATTAATTGTAATTAATAAAAATATAATTTTATTATTTTATACAATTTTATATCCCGGAATTCAATTGGACGAGCCCCCAATTCTGTTACGTGGTCCTCCCGGTGATTACCTGGTCTCGGTGACCCCCGGACCGTGAGAGGAACCCCGCCAGAAAGATATATGATTTATACGCTTTCGTAACGCAATCAATATGAATTCCAGTCAATAAGAAACCCCACACCAAGGAACCGGATTAATCAATAATATATTCCCAATCAATCAACAACAATCAACAATCAATCAACAATATTACTAAGATGGCCATCTCATATATTTCCCCCCTTGACCCCACTCACTGCACCCTCAATGGTCACTGTCCCTCACAATGTCTCTGGGCCCCTCCAGACCAAGGTGAAGGTCGACTTCTCCGCACACGGGCGGTTGAACGGACCCCTGGCTGACGTGCTCCAAACGTGCACGTCCCGTACCGGGAACGGCTGCTGCAGCGGACACCTCCTCGGGACGCCACCGGGGTCGGAGCCCGTGATTGCGGCCTCTGGGCTGTGAACGGCTCGCAAAGCGCGCGAGGCCCAAGGTGCGACCCGTACACGCACTCGTAGGCGTCGAGGCGAACAGTGCCGGACGCTTGGTTCCTTCCAGGAACCCACGGCAACCTGACACGTAACAGGCAATCACCCCGCGCAGGTAACTCCTCTCGCCAGACGGGCTTTTCAAACGCAGCGTTCCAAAGCAGATAAAGATCGACTCCGCTCGCGTCCGAGCTGGTCGAGGATCAAGATGGCCGCTTCTCTCCCGACCTTGTCTTTTTTCTTCTTCCGGTTCACCATCCCGTTTCCGGTCTCCTGTTATCAGGAGCGCTTCTAACCATTTAACCACAACAACTTTTAATAGAATAAACATTAATAAGCAATGACCTGAATAGTAATTCACATCAATCCGGAATCCGTAACACTAGTGTTGCAGAACCACTATCCGCACTTGTGCTGGCATTGAAAACCACTTTTTGCACTTGTGTTAGTGTTGAAAACCACTTACCGCACTCATGCTAGTGTTGTAAACCACTATTCACATTTGTGTTGGTGTTGCAAAAACCAATTTCCTCACTTATGCTGCTGTTGAAAACCACTTTTTGCACTCATGCTCGTGTTGAAAACCACTTTTCGCATTTGGGTTAGTATTGCAAAAAACTGTTTCCGCACTCGTGCTAGCATTGAAAACCACTTTACGCACAAGTGTTGGTGTTGAAAACCACTTTCCGCACTCGTGCTAGTGTTGAAAACCACTTATCGCACTTGTGTTAGTGTTGCAAAACCACTTTTCGCACTTGTGTTATTGTTGCAAAAACCACTTTGCGCACTCGTACTGGCGTTGAAAACCACTTATCGCACATGTGTTAGTGTTGCAAAACCACTTTTCGCACTCGTGCTCGTGTTGAAAACCACTTTCCGCACTTTAGCTGGTGTTGCAGAACTACTTTCCACACTTGAGCTCGTGTTGCAGAACTACTTTCCACACTTGCGCAAGTGTTGAATACCACAATTCGCATTTGTCTTAGTGGTGCAAAAGCAATGTCCGCATTTGTGCTGGCTTGAAAACCACTTTCCGCACTCGTGCTATTGTTGAAAACCACTTTTTGCAATTGTGCTCGTGTTGTAAACCACTTTCCACACTTGTGTTAGTGTTGCAAGCCACTTTCCGCACTTGTGTTATTGTTGCAAAAACAACTTTTCGCACTTCTGCTCGTGTTCAAAACCACTTTTTGCACTTGTGTTAGTGTTGCAAACCACTTCTCACTTGTGTTACTGTTGCAAAACCACTTTTCGCACTTGTGCTGGCATTGAAAACCACTCTCCGCACTTGAGCTAGTGTTGCAAAACTACTTTCCACATTTGCGCTCGTGTTGAAAACCACTTTTGGCACTTGCGATCGTGTTGAAAACCACTTCCTACACTTGTTTAAGTGTTGAAAAGCACTCTCTGCACTCGTGCACGTTTTGAAAACCACTTTTCGCATTTGGATTAGTATTGCAAAACCACTTTCCGCACTTGTGCTGGCGTTGAAAACCACTTTCCGCACTTGCGCTGGTGTTGCAGAACCACGTTCCGCACTTGTGCTGGCGTTGAAAACCACTTTCCGCACTTCAGCTAGTGTTGCAGAACCACTTTCCACGCTTGTGCTGGCATTGAAAACCACTTTTTGCACTTGTGTTAGTGTTGCAAAACCACTTTCCACGCTTGTGCTGGCATTGAAAACCACTTTTCACACATGTGCTAGTTTTGCAAAACCACTTTCTGCACTTGTGCTGGTGTTGAAAACCACTTTTCGCACTTCTGCTAGTGTTCAAACCAACTTTTCGCACGTGTGCTGGCGTTGAAAACCACTTTCCGCACTTGAGCGAGTGTTGTAAAACCACTTTCCACATTTGCGCTCGTGTTGAAAACCACGTTCCACACTTGAGCGAGTGTTGCAAAACCACTTTCCACATTTGCGCTCATGTTGAAAACCACGTTCAACACTTGTGCTTGTTTTGCCAAACCACTTTCCGCACTTGTGCTGGTGTTGAAAACAACGTTTCGCACTTTGGTTAGTGTTGAAAACCACTTTTTGCACTTGTGTTAGTGTTGCAAAACCAATTTTCGCACTTGTGCTGGCATTGAAAACCACTTTTCGCATTTGCGCTAGTTTTGCCAAACCACTTTCCGCACTTGTGCTGGCGTTGAAAACCACTTTCTGCACTGCAGCTGGTGTTGCAGAACTACTTTCCACGCTTGTGCTGGCATTGAAAACCACTTTTCACACATGTGCTAGTTTTGCAAAACCACTTTTGGCACTTGTTTTGGTGTTGCAAAACCACTCTCTGCACTCGTGCACGTTTTGAAAACCACTTTTCGCATTTGGGTTAGTATTGCAAAACCACTTTCCGCACTTGTGCTGGCGTTGAAAACCACTTTCCGCACTTGCGCTGGTGTTGCAGAACCACTTTCCGCACTTGTGCTGGCGTTGAAAACCACTTTCCGCACTTCAGCTAGTATTGCAGAACCACATTTTGCACTTGTGCTGGCATTGAAAACCACTTTTTGCACTTGTGTTAGTGTTGCAAAACCACTTTCCATGCTTGTGCTGGCATTGAAAACCACTTTTCACACATGTGCTAGTTTTGCAAAACCACTTTCTGCACTTGTGCTGGTGTTGAAAACCACTTATCGCACTTGTGTTAGTGTTGCAGAACTACTTTACGCACTTGTGCTGGCATCGAATTCCACTTTTTGCACTTGTGTTAGCGTTGCAAAACCACTTTCCACACTTGTGCTGGCGTTGAAAACCACGTTCCACACTTGAGCGAGTGTTGCAAAACCACTTTCCACATTTGCGCTCATGTTGAAAACCACGTTCAACACTTGTGCTTGTTTTGCCAAACCACTTTCCGCACTTGTGCTGGTGTTGAAAACAACGTTTCGCACTTTGGTTAGTGTTGAAAACCACTTTTTGCACTTGTGTTAGTGTTGCAAAACCAATTTTCGCACTTGTGCTGGCATTGAAAACCACTTTTTCCACTTGTGTTAGTGTTGCAGAACTACTTTCCACACTTGCGCAAGTGTTGAATACCACAATTCGCATTTGTCTTAGTGGTGCAAAAGCAATGTCCGCATTTGCGCTGGCTTGAAAACCACTTTCCGCACTCGTGTTAGTGTTGCCAGCCACTTTCCGCACTTGTGTTATTGTTGCAAAAACCACTTTTCGCACTTCTGCTCGTGTTCAAAACCACTTTTTGCACTTGTGTTAGTGTTGCAAACCACTTCTCACTTGTGTTACTGTTGCAAAACCACTTTTTGCAATTGTGCTCGTGTTGTAAACCACTTTCCACACTTGTGTTAGTGTTGCCAGCCACTTTCCGCACTTGTGTTATTGTTGCAAAAACCACTTTTCGCACTTCTGCTCGTGTTCAAAACCACTTTTTGCACTTGTGTTAGTGTTGCAAACCACTTCTCACTTGTGTTACTGTTGCAAAACCACTTTTCGCACTTTTGCTGGCATTGAAAACCACTCTCCGCACTTGAGCTAGTGTTGCAAAACTACTTTCCACATTTGCGCTCGTGTTGAAAACCACTTTTGGCACTTGCGATCGTGTTGAAAACCACGTTCCACACTTGAGCAAGTGTTGCAAAACCACTTTCCACATTTGCGCTCATGTTGAAAACCACGTTCCACACTTGAGCAAGTGTTGCAAAACCACTTTCCACATTTGCGCTCATGTTGAAAACCACGTTCAACACTTGTGCTTGTTTTGCCAAACCACTTTCCGCACTTGTGCTGGTGTTGAAAACAACGTTTCGCACTTGTGTTAGTGTTGCAAAACCAATTTTCGCACTTGTGCTGGCATTGAAAACCACTTTTTCCACTTATGTTAGTGTTGCAAAACCACTTTCCACACTTGTGATGGCATTGAAAACCAGTTTTCGCATTTGCGCTAGTTTTGCAAAACCACTTTCCGCACTTGTGCTGGCGTTGAAAACCACTTTCTGCACTGCAGCTGGTGTTGCAGAACTACTTTCCACGCTTGTGCTGGCATTGAAAACCACTTTTCACACATGTGCTAGTTTTGCAAAACCACTTTCTGCACTTGTGCTGGTGTTGAAAACCACTTTTCACACTTCTGCTCGTGTTCAAAACCACTTTTTGCACTTGTGTTAGTGTTGCAAACCACGTCTCACTTGTGTTACTGCTGCCAAACCACTTTCCGCACTTGTGCTGGTGTTGAAAACAACTTTTCGCACTTTGGTTAGTGTTGAAAACCACTTTTTGCACTTATGTTAGTGTTGTAAAACCACTTTTCATCCTCATGTTAGACGTTAGTGTTGAAAACCACTTTTCGCATTTGGGTTAGTATTGCAAAACCACTTTTCGCACTTTTGCTAGCATTGAAAACCACTTTACGCACAAGTGTTGGTGTTGAAAACCACTTTCTGCACTCGTGCTGGTGTTGAAAACCACTTATCGCACTTGTGTTATTGTTGCAAAACCACTTTTCGCACTTGTGTTATTGTTGCAAAAAACACTTGCCACACTCGTACTGGCGTTGAAAACCACTTATCACACTTGTGTTAGTGTTGCAAAACCACTTTCCACCCTTGAGATGGCATTGAAAACCAGTTTTCGCACTTGGGTTTGTGTTGCAAAACCACCTTCCACACTTGTGATGGCATTGAAAACCAGTTGTTGCACTTGTGTTAGTGTTGAAAACCACTTTCCACACTCGGACTGGCATTGAAATCCATTTATCGCACCTGCGCTTGTGTTGCAAAACCACTTTTCGCCCTCATGTTATTGTTGAAAACCACGTTCCACACTTGTGCTTGTGTTGCAAAACCACTTTCCGCACTCGTGCTCTTGTTGAACACAACTTTTCGCACTTGTGTTAGCGTTGAAAACCACTTTTAGCACTTGTTTTGGTGTTGCCAAACCACTTTCCGCACCTGCGCTCGTGTTGCAACACCACTTTTCACCCTCATGCTTGTGTTGAAAAACACTTTTGGCACTTGCCATCGTGTTGAAAACCGCTTGCCATACTTGTTTTAGTGTTGAAAACCACTCTCTGCACTCGTGCACGTTTTGAAAACCACTTTTCGCATTTGGGTTAGCATTGCAAAACCACTTTTTGCACTTGTGCTGGCGTTGAAAACCACTTTCCGCACTTGCGCTGGTGTTGCAGAACCACTTTCTCCAATTGTGCTGGCGTTGAAAACCACTTTCCGCACTTCAGCTGGTGTTGCAGAACCACTTTTTGCACTTTGCTGGCATTGAAAACCACTTTTTGCACTTGTGTTAGTGTTGCAAAACCACTTTCCACGCTTGTGCTGGTATTGAAACCCACTTTTCACACATGTGCTAGTTTTGCAAAACTACTTTCTGCACTTGTGCTGGTGTTGAAAACCACTTTTCGCACTTCTGCTTGTGTTCAAAACCACTTTTCGCACGTGTACTGGCATTGAAAACCACTTTCGGCACTTGAGCTAGTGTTGCAGAACCACTATCCGCACTTGTGCTGGCATTGAAAACCACTTTTTGCACTTGTGTTAGTGTTGAAAACCACTTACCGCACTCATGCTGGTGTTGTAAACCACTATTCACATTTGTGTTGGTGTTGCAAAAACCAATTTCCTCACTTATGCTGCCGTTGAAAACCACTTTTTGCACTCATGCTCGTGTTGAAAACCACTTTTCGCATTTGGGTTAGTATTGCAAAAAACAGTTTCCGCACTCGTGCTAGCATTGAAAACCACTTTCCGCACTTGTGCTAGTGTTGAAAACCACTTTCCGCACTTGTGCTAGTGTTGAAAACCACTTATCGCACTTGTGTTAGTGTTGCAAAACCACTTTTCGCACTTGTGTTGTTATTGCAAAACCACTTTTCGCACTCGTGCTCGTGTTGAAAACCACTTTCCGCACTTTAGCTGGTGTTGCAGAACTACTTTCCACACTTGAGCTAGTGTTGCAGAACTACTTTCCACACTTGCGCAAGTGTTGAATACCACAATTCGCATTTGTCTTAGTGGTGCAAAAGCAATAGCCGCATTTGTGCTGGCTTGAAAACCACTTTCCGCACTCGTGCTATTGTTGAAAACCACTTTTTGCAATTGTGCTCGTGTTGCAAACCACTTTCCACACTTGTGTTAGTGTTGCAAGCCACTTTCCGCACTTGTGTTATTGTTGCAAAAACCACTTTCCGTGCTCGTGCTCGTGTTGAAAACCACTTATCGCACTTGTGTTAGTGTTGCAGAACTACTTTACGCACTTGTGCTGGCATCGAATTCCACTTTTTGCACTTGTGTTAGCGTTGCAAAACCACTTTCCACACTTGTGCTGGCGTTGAAAACCACTTTCCACACTTGCGCTAGTGTTGCAGAACCACTTTCCGCACTTGTGCTGGCATTGAAAACCACTTTCTGCACTTGAGCTTTATGCTCAATGTTAAAGAAGGAACAGTTATTGACAATGATCAGACACCTTAAGGGGACAGGGGAGGGAATCATGGAGCAGCTATGTGGTAATGACCTGAGCCATGTTTGTGCGAGCAGGGAATTAGTCCATTCCTGTAGAAACATTTACCTTCATCCCAATTCTCAAACGTAGTGCTTTGCGCCACCGCGTCACCTCCTTTATGCGACAATGATGAGGGAGCCGTGTCCTCGGGCTCGCTTGCGGAGGTGGTGTGACCTATTGAGGAGCTCTGCACATGATAGAGACATCAGCAGTGAAGTATCAAAATCCAGGCTCAAAATACACCTTTATGCTCAATGAAGAACAGGTGAAAATCCCCAACAGGGCACAAAGGTTTTGCCCAACTAGTGTCACAGGTAAGGTTGAAATTGATCAAAACTTAAAAGCAGCAACAAATCTGCCTCGTTTGTGTCCTTTATTTCATTGATCCGGCATAGCGTGTTATACTTAGTGGGTAGACCGGAGGCTTTTGCCGGGCCTACCCACTAAGTGGAGGAAACAAGTACGACTCAAACTTTTGGAGAGTACGTCAAATGCATCTTTACTCAATACCACAAATCAGGTGAAATCGAGGCTGTCCATAGGCCGGATACCATTTAGATCATTTGGGATCAGTATCCAGTCGACAGATTGAAGGAATAGGCCATGGAGGGATGTCTATTAATTACATACGATTGGACCGTGACTACATCTATTAAATACATACTATTGGACCGTGACTACATCTATTAATTACGTACTGTTGGACCGTGACTACATCTATTAATTACGTACTATTGGACCGTGACTACATCTATTAATTACGTACCATTGGACCGTGATTACATCTATGAATTATGTAGGATTGGAACGTACCTTTTAGACCATTTAGACCCACACCACACAAGCATCTATGGAGTCTTCTTTCAAAAATACAGACTATACCTTTTTCAGCAAGTAATGCACAATCTCCACTCACCTGGAAGGTGAGGTACTCTGCTAGTTCTGAAGAAGAAGAAGTTTGTATATATATTCCCTCTTATTCTTGACTGCTCCCATTTCTGCCAAGGTTTGTACCCCAAGCAGTAAGATTTTCTTTTTAGGCCTTAATTCTGTAATGAAAGTGTTGTACGTACTACACCTACACGAAACTGTGAACAATTCCGATGCTTTTCTCACCTTAACTGCAACACCAAAATGCTAATTTCAAAACTCGACATATTGCTTACCTTAAACTCCGATTTGTCACGTTACATGCGTGATGGGCAAGCATGTCTTTTCTACCAACTAGAGTGCGAGCTTCCCCCAAAATTAAAACACACGTGACAAGTACAGAGTTTGTATGATCCTAAAAAGCGAGTAAGACGACTTCATGGAGATGCAATGGTAGGTGAAGAAACCTGCAAACGAGAGATGGCATGGCGGGAGCCGTCTGGGGAGTAGATGTAGATGACGTTCCGAGGCGTGACATTCAAGTAATGGTTTTGATACATCGGAGACAGAACTCCAACCTGTCGAACAGAGACAACTTATTCTACACTGAAGAACCACAAACTGCAGCAATAAAAGCACAAGGCTGGATTGTCGGGAGGCCTCATATTAAGGTCAGGTTCAACAACATTTTGCACATTCACAATGTTGACCGCTTCTTCCTCCATTGGAAATCTACTGCTCTCTTTAATCTGTCAATTTGGAAATTGTATTCCCATCCTTCCCAAAAATGACTCCAAACCTGTTTGAGGTAGAACACAGCACCAGGCTTGAGCTCCGCATGCTGCTGCACCACCAACTGCTGGTGCAATGTACCCATCATCTCACCTGTGTATGCACGAGAGGGGAGCAGATTCAGAAACATACAAACTCAAATAACTCTGCTATTTATATCTAAAGGCCACATATGAGAAATCATATTCATTCAACGTGTGGAAAAAAAATATTTAAATAAATAAGTTTGACATGACGACTACTTCTTGAACAATTATTGCCATATTATTGTGGGTTTGGCTCGGGGAAGCTCTGACATGGACTATGGTTAGGGCAGGGATTTGTAATTTGTTCATGGTGCCAGCGATGGTGTGCCTACTCTTGGCGAAGGACACCATGGAATCTTTAACATCCACCAACTAATATTGTTAGACGGGGTGCTCAGAGGATTGGACCTGGCTGTGCACCTGGCACAGAATGAGTCTGTGCACCTGGCGCCACCATTCAATAATTTAATTTTTAAAAGTGATTCTTCATTATTGAGAGATGGGGCCAAAACCGATATACAGCATGATATCTCAAAAAAGTGTGGATGAGTTATGACTAAACTAGGTGGATGAGTTATGACGAAACTAGGTGGATGAGTTATGACTAAACTTGGTGGATGAGTTATGACTAAACTCGGTGGATGAGTTATGACTAAACTCGATGGATGAGTTATGACTAAACTAGGTGGATGAGTTATGACTAAACTAGGTGGATGAGTTATGACTAAACTGGGTGGATGAGTTATGACGAAACTAGGTGGATGAGTTATGACTAAACTAGGTGGATGAGTTATGAATAAACTAGGTGGATGAGTTATGACTAAACTTGGTGGCTGAGTTATGACTAAACTAGGTGGATGAGTTATGACTAAACTCGGTGGATGAGTTATGACTAAACTAGGTGGATGAGTTATGACTAAACTAGGTGGATGAGTTATGACTAAACTAGGTGGATGAGTTATGACTAAACTCGGTGGATGAGTTATGACTAAACTCGGTGGATGAGTTATGACTAAACTCGGTGGATGAGTTATGACTAAACTCGGTGGATGAGTTATGACTAAACTCGGTGGATGAGTTATGACTAAACTAGGTGGATGAGTTATGACTAAACTGGGTGGATGAGTTATGACTAAACTAGGTGGATGAGTTATGACTAAACTAGGTGGATGAGTTATGACTAAACTAGGTGGATGAGTTATGACTAAACTAGGTGGATGAGTTATGACTAAACTAGGTGGATGAGTTATGACTAAACTAGGTGGATGAGTTATGAGTAGATCTAAAAGTCGACATCTGGTGCAGTCACCCATTTTCACGATTTTCCCGATTTTCACGATTTTTCTATAAATTCCAAAATTTCTAAAATTTCTAAAATTTCTCTAAAAAAAACCAAAAAAAAAAACCTCTGAATTATAACAATTAATAAAATAAAATATAAAAATTGAAATTTTAATTTAAAGCGTGAGAAATATAATAAAATATATATGGCGTTGACTTATCTTGATTTTGATATTAAAAATATTATCTTTGAAGAACCAAAGTATTACAACAACAACGGAATTATTTATCATCGTTTCATGATTAAATATAATTATGATCATACTCACGCACAAAGTGGTATTAGAAAACTGTTTATTGAAACACCAACGTTGTTTTCGTGGGGTATTAACGCGCATAAAAATAATGCTCAGGAACGCAGAGTTGAATCATATTCGTTTCCACTTGTTATGCATAATTCGCAAGTACCCATGACGACGGCGGAAACAAAAACAATAGAATTGTTTGAGGAAATTCTTAATGCCATTAAAACACATCTGATGAAAGCCGATGTTATTGAAAAGATGAAAAAGGAAAAGAACAAGTTTAGAGCCTTTGTTAATGGACTTAATATATTTTATCGGAAACGTGATGGAGACATTCCTATTGAGGGCGTCCCACCAACAATGTACCCAAAACTTTTGACCGAATACGAAAAGTGTAGTGAAGAGAGTAAACCTCCCGAAATTCTAACTTCGTTTTACGACAACGAAATCAGTGAAGAATCATGTATCGAAGATCATCGTATCGAACCAGAGAAATTGATGGGTGCAAAAAGTAAAGTTGTTTGCGCTATTGAGATATCAAATGTTTTTATTGGTGTTGCGGGTCCATCCATTCAATTGAAAGTAAATGATGTTGTTGTCCGAGAACTATTTGGGAAAACAAACAGGCTAATGATTAATATTGGTAATCTTACACCTCAAAATAAAATTACGGGAGCAGCAGCGACATGTATGTTTAGTGATGTTAGTACCAGCGACACCACATAGGTAAATAATATGAAACATATATAATTAAATTTACACGATAGGTTGTGGGTAAGTTGTAGTTAAAATTATAGAAGTATAACATATATGTTACACTTCTTTTAAAAGAATATGTAATAAAATATAACATGAAAATAGATTATATAATTGGAAAAAACTATTTTTTGTTGTTGGAGTACATAAAATGAATGTGCAACAAGACAAAATATTTCAATATATATTTAACTCAATTAAGTATTTGGTTGAGAAAATTCTGATATGTATACACAATTATAATAGGGATAACACACAGGATGAATGATTAAACGTTATATATTTTCAAACCTATATAAAACGAATGATTTTTTACACGTTTGGGAAAGAAAGATAAAATTTAATAATCATAAGAATCTCCCAAATTCATTAAGATGTCTAATAGTTGGTTCAAGTGGATGTGGGAAAACCTGTTTGCTTTTAAAGATGCTCCTTACAGCAAATAATGAAAATTTAATAATTTTCACAAAATCAAGTTTTCAACCAGAGTATCAACTACTATCACAAGGTTTTAATGCGGGTCTTCAAAAAGAAGATATAATCGGGTTATTTCAGCTTCAACACAAACTAAATAAGTACGACATTAAAGATATAATACAACTATTTTGTAAGACACAAAAAGGTAAAAAGAAATCAAAACCCACATCACCTGCAGCCATAACTTGTATTCTCAGCGATAATACGGATGATATACCTTTACCCCAAGATTTCGATGAAACAAAAAAGAATCTCGTTATCTTTGACGATTGTGTTAATGAGAGAAACCAAACGGTTATGGACAGTTACTATACAAGGGGGCGACATTCTTCTTGTAATTGTATTTATCTCAGCCAGTCATACTTTCAACTTCCTCGCCGCTCAATAAGAAA
Source organism: Myxine glutinosa (assembly GCF_964187855.1). Classification (NCBI taxonomy): domain Eukaryota; kingdom Metazoa; phylum Chordata; class Myxini; order Myxiniformes; family Myxinidae; genus Myxine; species Myxine glutinosa. The sequence continues at coordinate 123,561,728 of NC_136262.1, forward strand.
TAATGCTAATACTTTTATTTTATTCATACTAAATTCAATAGATATAAATAATTTTTGGAATGATAATTGTTCTACATTATGTAGTAAAGAGGAATTTGAGGGTGTTATTAAACATACAGCTGAAAAATATAAATATATTGTTGTTAAAGAAGATGATATAATAACCAATAATTTTTTAGTATAAATAAAATGAACGCCGAAGAACGAGCAAGAAAATTTAAAGAATATAATCAATTAGTTTCAAAAGTTGTTAAACAACAGGAAGAGATAAATAAGAAACAGAGACAGAAGCTATCGGGTGAAGAAATATTTGAAAGAAAACAAGAGAAGTTTTTTAAACCTATTTTAAAATCTTCCGAACAAAAAGTGGTTTCATTTCAAAATCCTACGCTGCAATATACCCCCAAAAAACTTCAAATGATAAAAGATTTTAGTCAAATGACAGAGCAAGAGCTTGGAGATATCGGGGCATCAAAATCTGATGATGGATTATTCCAACGTCTTGAGAGGACAAATAACCTTTCTGATTATGTTGTGAAAGCTCTTCAAAACAATGAATATTTAGCGGGTTCAAAAACCAAAGCGGGTCTTATTCCAACAGAAAAATCAGTACAGTTTTACCTTGTTAACGAGGGGGTATTGGCATATAATGATGAGTTGGTGTTTTTGAGTTCTGTTCAACCAAATGTAAAATTAACCCCCAGATTAATGCTTCTTCTCACAAACACCGGTTCAGTGGCTCAGTGGTTCAAAATATTTTGATGAACCACTGAATATGGAAAGTGAGGATGATGGGGTATATATTGATTTAATAGACTCGCTTGATTATAGAGTTTCTGTTGTTGGTAAAAGTAAAAAGAATGAGAAGGAAAAAGACATTATTAATGCTTTAAGTAAGCTTGGTTCAGGTGTTAGTTTTCTTCCAAATGACCCCCCCTCCCCCCACAATTAGTTAATAGACTATTACTGTTGTTGGGTAGTAAGGAGGCGGGAAACAACAATTGTATTAATGAACCATCAGTTGTTGTTGTTGTTGTTGAATAGGAAATCAGTTGTTGAATAGGAAAATAATTATTAAATGTCAATACAAAGATATTTTTATCACATGTTAAGTAAAATGAGAAGTACAGTACTTATTTTCAATTTTAGAAAGAGTAATTCTACAGAATCATTCCAATACCCACTACAACTTGATCCCACAAAAGAATATGAAGCGGCGTTATTGTATATGGAAACCTATAATACCTTGTTTAATATCACAGAAAAGAATAACAAGTTTAGTTATAATCCAGGGAGTAGATATAAAACTATAGAAGTTACAACCGCAACTTACGAGATTTCTCAAATATCTTCTGAAATTGATCGTCTTATGAAAGAAGAAGGTGATGAACCAAAAAAATTTGTTATAGATATTCAAAAACATACTTCAAAATCAACTATTAGACTTGAAAATAATTATAAAATCGATTTCACGATTGAGAATTCATTCCGAGAGATGTTAGGTTCCTCTGCAAAAAAAGATTGAATCAAACAAAACATTTTACAGTGATAACGTCATTCAAATATCCGCAGGTATAAATTCAGTTTTGATTAACTGTGATTTCATTGATGGCGCTTATAACGAAGGAGTAAAAACAAATACAATATTTTCATTCAGCGCTTACTAAACCCCAATAGGTTCTAGATTCAATATGGAACCAAAAAATCTCGTTTATCTACCGGTGTCAGGAAAAACCATTGATAAAGTAAATTTTTGGATAACCGACCAAGATAATCGGATGATTTCTTTCAATGATGAAATTATATCCATCAGAATTCACCTATGTGAAGTTGTTCAATAAATAAAAACACCGGTTAATTATATTGTTATATTGTTAATGGCTCATGGCCTCTGGCCGGAAGTTCTTCTGTTTAAGAGATTCCAATCAAAGTGTGACTCTATTGACCAGACTGCATTCATCTCTGGTCTCTCTGATGAATCTGTCAAAGCCCGCATTCTCCCTGTGACTGATGAAGTTATCGATTTTGCAAAGAAGCAGCTTAACCTCAATCAGCCACGGGGTGATTATAAAGAACTTCTGGAACTGACCATTTTGTTTCGTGGAGGAGTTCCTGCTCGTGGCATTCATTTCCGTGCTCCTGGTGCGATTCACCATGCAAGATGGATGTCGAAGGCCATCTACAGTCTCAAAATCTGGCTTTTCTACCAACAGTTCAAGCTGACGGCATGAGAGAGCAATGGCCTATGAGAAATTTGTATTTGTTTCTGAAGTGTATTTGCAAGCCTGGATGAAAGCTCCAAGTGCAGCTGAAGCTCCAATGAATGATCTGCTGCTGATGAAGACCTCGATCTCTTACAAGCCTGCAAGTCGTGCAATCTCAACATCCACCAGTGAGAGGTTGAGGAACCATCTGTGGTACTTGTCAGAAGAGCTGGTGAGGTTGGCCTTTTTTTTTTTTTTTTTTTTTTTGTATACAAGATCGAGGCTCGTGAAAGAGCGAACATTAATCACACAGAAAGACAAACAGACACACAAGACAAATAACATCGGGAGCGGTAGACAAGATGGGGAGAGAGGGGGAAGGACACAAACACAACATTTGAGAGCAGGGACCGAGAGACATGGAGACATCGAGAGAACTGTGGGAGGGAGAGGGCTTTGGGGGTGAGGCATGGGAAGGGGGGGGGGGGGGTGGGAGAGGTATAAAACATATGGACACTGCCAAGACTTCCAGGAAAGAAGTTGGAATTTCAAACAAGGTGGATCTGGGGTGAATTAGTGGGGGTAGAAAAGATCAAGGTTTTGGATGGGGGAAGATAAGAGATGGTGGTGAACAGCTGTTTTGAAGACCTGGAGGGAGGAGTGTGATTGAAGTGAGTGTGGGAGTTTGTTCCAGAGGCGGGAGAAAAGAGGAATGAAAGAGCGAAGGTGAGCAGAGAGCCGAGATTTCGGCAGTTTAACCATCAGAGGGTGGCTGGCAGATCTTGTGCGACCTGTAGGAATATTTGGGGGACAGAGCACAGAGAGAGCTGGGGGAGCAAGGCCGGAGAGGAGTCGGTAGAAGACAGAAAGACCACCTACCTGCCTGCGGTGAGTGAGTGAAAGGCCCTCAGAGATAGCTTCATCGCGGGAGATTCCAATGATTCTGAAAGCTTTGGATTCAACAGTGTGAAGCCGAGCCAGGTGTGAGGCAGGAGCACCAGCCCATAGGGGAGAACAGTATTCCATTGAGCTGCGGATGAAAGCCTTGTATGTGGTGAGGAGCTCAGGTGTGCCTCGGAAGGACTTCGCACGACGGAGGATGCCCAGTCGGCGACTGGCTTTGGAGGCCAGCTTGGAAATGTGGTTTTCCCAAGAAAGATCATGGCAGATGGTGAGACCCAAAAGCTTGAGCGACAGAACTTCTTGGAGAGGATTGTTGAGAAAGTAGATGGGAGGGTTGTCCAGTCGATCTTTTCGGAGAGACATAGTAAGAGTGTGAGATTTGTCAGGATTGAAAGACATGTTCCACATGTTTGACCAGTCTGTGATTTTGTCCAGGTCTTCAGAGAGTGAGGAGGCTGCAGACTGCCGATCTGAGGGAAGAGGAATGGAGCGGCAGAGAGTGGAGTCATCAGCAAAGAGATACAGAGGATTTTCCAGAGAGTCGGAGAGATCATTGATAAAGACCAGGAAAAGCACAGGGCCCAGCACACTGCCTTGGGGAACTCCAGCCTGAACGGGAAGGGGAGATGAGAGAAATCCATTCAGGGCCACACGTTGACTACGACCAGGGTGGAAGTCCGCAAGCCATGCATGGAGATTTCCATGGACACCATAGGAGGAGAGTTTGGTGAGCAGAGCTGGGTGCCAGACCGTATCGAAGGCACGTGATATGTCAAGGGAGACAGCTCTGATTTCCTGTTTGGCATTGAGGACCTCCATCCATTGTTGAGACAGCAGAAGCAGCATGTCCAGAGTAGAGTGACCTGGTCTGAAACCAAATTGATGATCAGAGATCAAGCCATTGGAGAAGAGGAAAGATTTCATATCCGAAGCAATGATGGATTCCATGACTTTGCTGATAATTGGGAGCAGGCTGATTGGTCTGTAGTTGCAAGGATCTGTTTTTGCACCTTTTTTGTGTAAAGCGGTAATGTTTGCTGATTTCCAGGATGCTGGCAGATGACCTTGAGCAAAGGATAGGGTGAAAAGGACAGAGAGAGGGTGAGATAGAGCGGCAGAGCAGGATTTTAGGACCCGTGGGCTGATGCCATCTGGTCCAGTTGCAGAATCAGAGTCGAGGTTTGACAAAAACTCCTCCACCTTGTCAGGAGAGAAGGTCACAGAGTCCAGGAGCAGTTTGGTTCGACTGGGAAAGGTGGGAACAGAGAGAGATGGGTTTGGGACTAAGGATTTTGAGGCAAACACAGAGTTGAGGCATTCGGCTTTGTCACGTGCGATGTCAACTGTGTGGCCATTTGAGGTAAGGGAGGGGATGGTGGGGGAACAAACACCAGAAACGGATTTGACCAGACGCCACCAGGATTTGGAGGAAGGAGACAGGTTTGAGAGTTCATTCTTGAGTGAGGAGAGATAGTGCTTCCTGGCACTCCTGAGGGTAGACACACACTTGTTCCGAGCTTGGTGGAAGGAACTGAGATTTCCTTCAGTTGGATTAGCCTTCCAAGAGGCAAAGGCAAGTTGTTTCAGGGCAACTGCCTCACCACAAGATTCAGTGTACCATGGATGGGAGGAAGGGTAAGACAACTGAAGGCGAGATGGGATAAATCTGTGCATGAGAGAGATCAGTTTGCTTTGGAAGAATTCCCAGGAAGAATTGATGTCAGAGGCAGTGGAGATGGGAGACCAATCCAGACGATTGATGGCTGCTTGAAGACCGTCCCAGTCGGCCTGAGTGAAATGCCAGACTCGTCGACGCTGAGGAGGCTCTCTGAGAATGGCCAGAGAGATGTCCACTTTGACAAGCACATGATCAGAAGAACCGATTGGAGCAGAAGAAGAGCAGCAGACATTAGCAGGGAAGTTAGTCATAACCAAGTCTAGAAGAGAAGATACTCCATTGGCTGAGATCCGGGTCAGGAAATTGACAGATTGTGTCAATCCCAGTGAGTCACAGAAGTCCTTTGCTGAGGTGCCATGACTGGTGAGAGAGGAACCCACACCCAACCAGGTGGCATGATGACAATTGAAGTCACCACATATGAGGAAGAGAGAGTTGGGATGAGTGGATCGAAGTTGGTCCATGTTGTCAGACAGTGAAATGTAGATGGAGTCATCACTGTTTGGGGGACGGTACAGAACACATATGAACAAAAGGTGGGAGCGGAGAGGAAGCCATAGCCAGAGGTACTCCTGGGGGTGAGGAGGAGAGAGGGCAGTGCAAGGAGAGTGAGGAAGAGAGTTTTTGATAAAGATTGCCACCCCACCACCAGGCCGAGGCTCAGGTCTATCATACCGGAGGAGGGAGTAACCAGGAAGAGATATTAAGGAATCAGAGACATCTTGAAGGAGGAAAGTCTCTGTTAAGCAGATCAAGTCTGGATTGTCAGAAGCAACCTGTATGGAGAGATCAGTCAGGTTTGAGCGAAGGCCCCGGATGTTTGAGGTCCATACCGTTAATGAAGAGGAAGGGGGAGCATCGGGTACAGGACAGGGGAGGGGAGGAGTAGGGTAAGATGAAGGATGAGAGGGGGAGGTAGGGAGAGCAGTTGTTAGTGTGTCAGCGATTGCAGAAGAGTTCCAAGAAAGGGAAGGATGAGGAGGATGAAAGGTTTGAAGGTGAAGGGATGAGGCACAGAGAGGGGTTGTTTGAGGGGGGGCAGAGGAAAGAAGAAGGTTGGGGGGGGGGGGTGGAGGTATGAGATAGAAGGGAGACGAAGTGGGGAGGAGGCAGCTTTAAGGAGGAGGGGGGAGGAGGGAGAATTGGAGAGGAATGGTATGGGGGGAGATTTGAATGGGAGGGGTTGGGGGGGAGTTTTGAAGGGGAGGAGTGAGGGGGGAGTTTAGGAGGGGAAGGGCAAGGGGGGAGTTCAGGAGTGGAAGGGCAAGGGGGGAGTTCAGGAGTGGAGGGGTAGGGGGGGAGTTTAAGAGTGGTGGGGCAAGGGGGGAGTTTAGGAGTGTAGGTGCAAGTGGAGGGATTTGGATGGGAGGGGCAAGAGGGGAGTTTAGAAAGTGGATGATTAATGAAAGACGAACATTGAAAACAAATTGGGTTTGTTGTGATTTTCAAGTTAGCAATCCGGTTCAGAATGATGGAGGAGGGATGGAATGAATGTGAATTTAGACCATGTAGTGAGGGAGACGTATAAGATATTGAATTTCCTTTTTTTGAGGTGGAATGAGTTGGAGAGGAAATTGAGAAAAGCCTTTTAAATAGGAAGAAAAACAGCGTGTTGTAAAATACCACTGAGTAAAACACTGAAGGGGAAAGGTTATACATATTTAAATAATATTTAAACAGAACCGTGAACAATCTTATGTGCACAAAAATACCAACGGGGGGAGAGCCGAGAGGGACCACCACGAGTCACGTGAAGGGCAAACGGTGGATGGCAAGGAGTTAATGGGGGCGGGGCGAACAGCACACCTGGACAGAAAATACAGGATGAGTCAACAGTACACGTGGAGAAAGGAAAATAAATGTTTTTGGTTTTTTTTTTTGTTTGTTTGGTTTTTGGGGGTGGGGGGGGGGGGGAGGGGATTTAGAACGTTAGACAGAGTATTATGTTCGGGGTAGAAGGGAAAAAAACTAAGAGCCAAGCAAAACACGATTAAGATAACAAACACCGACGGGGGTACAACTACAAGGCCGCACACGAGGAGCAGAACACGATTAAATAATTACAAGTTACAGGAAATTCAAACCAAAAGTAACTATAATCAAAACAATAACGCATGGACGATAAAATAACGAGTTGAAATTTGACAATCTATCTGGGGAAATGGGGGAGAAACACGTGGTCGAAGAACGCAGGCCTTCTTCGACAAACAAGTGCCTATCGCTGCTAAACAACTGATAGTGGAAGCACTGAAAGGCGAGCGTCCATTAGATGAAGAACCATCAAAGATGCCACGGCCTGACATGAAAGCCTTAAGCGAGAAGGGAATTGAAGAATTTGTGTCACCACACACAAAAACATTCTTCGAAAAGTTGAAAATCTCGTCAGACTTTTTAACTGTGGATCCAAGCACATGGGGTGACCATGAAGGCTACAGAGCTGCTGTGGAACAGATCAGGGAGTTGAAGGTCGTAAATGACCACGCTGAACGAGGTGTGGCCCTCATGAAAAGTTACAACCGGCTCCTTACCAAGCCTGAGGAGCAACTCCAATTCTTACTTCAGGTCGTGTCTGTACTTATCCCGACTGTCGGAAAGCAACATTGGCTAAAATCAGGCAGCAATGATATGACATGTTGGTGAGAACCTTCCTTGACTAGAAGCTAATACAATAACATCAGGAAATATAATAACATCAGGAATGTTAAATAGAATGAGAAATGAAAATAACTTTAAGAAGTGTATTTGTACAGTAGTATATTTTGTGGTGTGCTCTCTATATATAAAATCTTGATTCTTGAAGGTGCCTGGACTACATCTAAATATAAACAGACTTGTATAAAATTTTGACTGCAGTGTTTCTATACCAAATGGATCACATTTAGGCCACGAGAACATTCAAATTAACATTTTAAAATTTTCACCCCGTTTAAGGGCCACCCTAATGTATATAATATATATATATATAAGTTCAAAACACACCTGGTCACAAGTATGCCGCACTGACCGGGTCCTCAGTCGAGGTCCTCAGCATTATCCCGTTTCGGCCCTTCAACCTCGATACGGTCAGCTAAGGTGGGCCAGCATATATATATATATATATATATATATATATATATATATATATATATATATATATATATATATATATATATATATTGTTACGGAACCCAACGTCGGCCTCTGTTCCCCTTATCGAGGTGGGATACGCCTTTCTTCTCCGAAAGAGAGTACGTGGCAATGACGGCAAATGCAGACAACCGCCCAATGCAGTTGGCAATGGAAGCTTTGAGATATGAAAGGGGATCTATCTTATTTAATTGATGCAACGCAATGAATTAGTGGACCACAGAGCCTTATACTGACATTTACTAAGGACATAACTACTGAGGGAATCTTATGATTGGCTACGTGTGTGCGATGGCTTAACTAAGGACGACCTTTGATCTTTACAATTGGAGGGTGATATTTTCAAGAAGATTTACAGCATACAAAAAGGGAAAATTTACATCAAATTACACACAGTTCCAAAATCCTCAACACTGCACCCTCATCCTCTTAGGCACGTCCCGGGCCTATAATTTTAACTTTAGTGTGACACGTAGGTGTAACTCCCTCTACAATTAACCTGACCCTGAGTGCGACAATTTTAAAACACAAATAAATATGTCCCGCTAATTGCGTTGCACCCTGCCTAACAGTTTCACACCCACAGCTAACCGAATTGCGGAATTATTTTCAAACTAAAACATGAACGATGGGGGAGCACATTATTTGACTTTTTACCCCAGACGCACATTATTTGACTATTTACAAAACGCAACCCAGGACCTGTGATTTTTCTTTTGGGGAGACAAAAAGAAATTCCTGTTGGGAGGGGAGGAGACAGCACGCATTGCATCGACGCACCAATAAATACCCAAAAGCACCATTCGCCAAAAGCACCATTTGGTGCAACAGTCATCACAGTTCGTAATAAAAACAACACAGGTGGTCTTCCTCTTCGCTGCTGGGCCGATGTTCTTCCTGATGTCGTCTTTCAATTCTTTTCTTCATGCGGCCTATTTGGAAATAAAAAATGAAGTGCACAAAACGTGTCCATTTTTATTTAGGGCCACAGGGGCCAACGAAGGGTGGTCCACCTGTTTGGCATAGGTGCCACCTTGCCGAGGTCCGCAAGCAAGACCCTGGGCCATCGTGGCCGGTTCCAGCAGAGGTGCCAGGCCCCAAAACGTGGGGTCCATAAAGTGGTGCTTGGCCGCAGAATGGCGGTCCATAAGTGGTGCATCAATGCAATGCATGCTGGTTGCGGGAGTTCTGGCACACCATGGCGGACTCCCGCACGCTCCCCTCGGTGTCCAGAAAGCACAGTCCTCGGGTGGGAGACAGGGGAACAGAAGACAGGTGAGTGAGGGGTAAGGTCACAAGGGTACACATCAAACATGGCAATGCAAGGTGAGGTGCGTCTGGGGACTGAGCGGAGAAAAGCTCGTCCCTACCGTACGTCACCCCCCCTGTTACCTACTCTACCCTTGCCCTTACCCCATATTTACAAAAATCTACACATTACAAATTCGTTACTAACGTCATGTCTTCCCCAAATTTCCCCTATACCAAATTCGTCACCACAATCCCTCTAACCAAAATTTGCCATCATCCAAATTCATCATCAATCCTCATAAGGAGGGAGAGATGGAACATCACACAATGTCACACCCACGGCATGATGCATCTCACAATCCAAACATTTGCACAACAAAAATAATCACAACAAACCATGGCATGGTGTGGAGCTTGGTCACCTCAGGTGAGTGGATGCAGATGGTGCGAGGAGATTCTTAATCCTAACTATCCTCTAAATGACTTTAATACCCTTTACACGACCCGGGGTCTTTCCCTGCCAAACCATTGGCCATCTTACACTCTATGCGGTTTTAAGAACCAATTCCCATTGACCAAACTGTGGTGCTTCATCAATTTGGGGTCTCACTCCCCCGATTCGACTCCCTGTGCCTTTGCACAATTTCAAGACTGGGTCGTGTGGCTCTCCCAGCAGGTCTACCCACCTGCACACCTCCACCACTGTAGTTGCCTCCGAGCTTACCTGCTCCTTTCCCTAACCTATCTAACTGGGGAAGGCCCTCTGGCGCTCTCCCCACTAGGTGTCCTCTCTGGCACTGGGCTACCCGGGTCCGTCCTCTGGATCCTCGGGCCCCATCCACAACTCTACCGGCTCCCAGAGTCCATCTGTGGCCTCACCTGGCCGACATCCTCACAGTGCTGGAGTGCCCATTCAACTACACATACTAACAGGCCACATGCCCAGCCATTTCCACGTCACTAATGCACCCATCCAAACACCATTCTTCCACCACGCACCACAGATGCCAATATCCAACCACAATTTACCTACTCCCTCTATCTAACTCTTAAACTACCCTCCCCGGTTATTCGTGGTGGGGTCCATCCTCCCCATCCACTGCCTTCGCACCATCCACTCCACTCCACTGTTTTCACCATACTCACTCCACACCATCCATTCCATACTCCATATATTCCATCCCAGTTATTCCATACAACCATTCTCCATACACCTGTTCACTTGCACACCTGTGCCCTCACACCTGGTGCCACCTGCACCCTCCTTCCTCCCAGGACCATTTGGTCAACCCAACACACAATCACCATTACTCACTCATACACTGCTCCATATACCTGTCCAGTTGCACACCTGTGCAATCTCACCCGGTGCCTCCTGCACCCTCCTTCCTCCAGGACCATTCATTCAATACAATGCACAATCAATTATTCCTCCTATGCTGCTTCATACACTTCCACGCTCAATACAACTCACAATTACCTTTTCACAATACACTTCTGAGTACACTTTTACACACACACACGGCATCATCTGACCTACCTGGTTTCCTGCTAACACTCGCGCTTCCCCGTCGCCCCTTATATTATTGCGCTCCCTCGTCATTATAATCAAACTACCCTCTCTATGTCCCCACTACCTGTCCAATGTCGCTACTTAACCTTACCGTTACCTATGGTCAATCTCTAGATCCCTACACACTCTATCCTAACCCTCCCGGGCTAGTTTTCACTGCCATAAACCCCATAAACCTATAGCTCCTTTGCCCCCGTTGTGGAAGGGATGGTGGATTTGCCATCCCACCACATCGGGCATCTCTCACTACCAATATTGCTCTCAAATTTCAGCCAATAAAATTTTTTCCAATCACTGCCAATCATCAAATTTTGCTTTTCAAATTCACTACTGCTATCACCCTCAATGACAGGGACCTATCAGGTTAAGTCGTTTGTCGCATGTGATGCTGAGGAGGCAGTGTATGTAATTTACAGACAGTTTAGACCTTAATTTGTGGGCGGGAACACCTCATGTGGTAGGCTTGGCTAATGGGCAAAAGCATCTCATGAGAGAGACACACATCTGTCTGGCCATCACGATCCGTCTGATTTTAACCTGATGACGGAATTTTAACTTGGGATTGACCCAAGTTGGGATCACCCTGTGTTTGTGGAGCATGGAGGGAGAAGACGCAAAGCAGACCAGGAGGCGATCGCAAAAAGAACAAAGGGGTCCACAATGCCTGGTTTAGGAGACGAATCATCGCTGGCATTGCACACCAAACACCATCTTCATCATGCTCGTTTTGGCTCTTGGGAGCTATTATCTCGCACCTGTTTCCCAAAGCGATCTCTTTTGAGTCTGGTGTCCATCAGAAAATGGGAAGTCTTGCCTACAATTGTTTTGTTGCATGAGTGTGATCTGTGGAGCCGAGTGGGTTAGGAATTCCTTTTTTCCAATCATTGTACATAAGTTTGAATATTGCCATTTACCTCTTTGTGTACATTTGCGTTGCTTGGTTCATTTGTTTCTGTCTATAGCATCGTGTTGCCCTCTTCCGTGTTTACTTTATAAATAAATCCTTTAAAAGGTAAGAAAAGGTGTTTCAGCCATATGTTTTTGTGTGCGTTTGCCACCATTATTTTAGCCCAATTGAATGATCCAATGAGAACAGTAAAGTCAGAATCAATTAATTGAACACAGTGCAATAAAAGATCGTATGGTACATTTCCTGAAACTATGGTCTCGGCGCTGAGGTTTTTGTGTTAATGGGAGCTGCAGACGTGACTATATATATGTGAAGAATCAGCTCTTCGTTTGCAAAAGAAGTCCACAATAGCCTGGAATGGCGCAGCTTTATTAATAACCAACTTATACAGATCCGGAGGAGGCCAAGACATCTATAGCAAGAGCCAGTCTCATGCCACGTCAAGCCTTCCTGAAAACGCATTGATTCTCATTCACTTATATACGAATACGATTATCAGAAAATCTCCGAGAGAACGAAGCGACTGGCGAGAGTCCCTCCCACCGTTATCATTCGGGGGAGTCAGCCCTTTCTTATCATTTGGACCAATTTGTTTCTCTGGGCTCCGAGAAAACAGGAATGTAACTCACAAAGAGGAGAGTGTATGCTTAGCCAAACAAACCCATATATTTTATGGGTTTGTGTACATGAGTAATCCAAAGCATGTTTATACAGAGTCATGCGTTGCTGAGATTAAAACAAAATATATATATGGTTAACGATAGGTTCATGTCATTCTACTAGCATTACGCAAAAACAAGCGCATGTGGGCGTGGTTTTACGACCAGCCTCGAAAAAAGCACACGTATACAATTTGTTCAGCATGACCTCAGCGAGCCTCTCCTCATCCAAAACTAAAACGAAGCAAAAACCCTTTATTAACTTCATGAAAATAGCATTTTTAAACATCATATAAATCATAACACATTAGCACCCAACGTCTATAACTGAACTTTAGGCAATAACAAATCTACTACTTGACATTCCTTCCTCTTGTCTCGTCGAGACAAAGTATCTTAAGAGACAACGTGCCACATCGGGCTTTATTGAAAAATAATTGTGTAATGCGGGTATTGAAAAAATAATTGTAATGCGGGTATCTCCCAAGGGCATATCGTGCGCCCAAAGCGCCTCGCCCGTGCATTTGGCGAACGTGTCGTGTGGTGCGTGCTCGGAGCCTGAGGGCTCAGAACATGAAAGTCCATTAACGTTTCGGATCCACAACGAAGAGGTCTGGTCCAGATGAGGTTCTGCTCCGCCAGAGGGCCCATCACCTCCCCTGCGGAACTTGCTCCCCCCACCCTTTGCAGACCCAGTCCTTGCAGATCTTCGAAGTTAATCAACGATCATGCCCATGAGGTCCCTCACGTGCTGCTGTTCTGGGGAATACATAGTATTGTCAGTATCTTGTGTCTCAATTTCCTGGTCAGGGTACAGAGCGTAAAAATCCGATTCACTTGAAGCATTTGAACTTAATACATATGAAGCAAAGAGAGGAACTTCCTTTATGTCAAAGTCTCCCTTGGGCGCCTGGTCGGCTTGCGGGTCTAGGATATCCACGTCGGGTCCCTCGACCGCCAGACCCAGTGTCGCAATCAGATCCATAGTTGGGTCGGAAGGGGGCGTGCAGCTGTCAGCTTGTAATACATAAGCAGCGTTAGCCAGTACACGCAAGGGGTTTATAGCACAAGTATCACAGTCATCACATACACCGTTACAGGCAGCAGCCAGTTCCCACATGGGATCCGCACAAGTATCACAGTCATTACATACACCGTTACAGGCAGCAGCCAGTTCCCACATGGGATCCACACAAGTATCACAGTTGCCACAAAATTCAATGCAATTTTCTGGAGCGCCGGTCGCAACTGCCTTGTTGAAGGACCCGTTCAGGTCGACGGCCTCTGTGGTCAGAGCCATAGTTGTTGTCGGCGGCTTCTTCACTTTCCATCCTGTAAAATACTTTCTCATACAGAGGAGGACTAGAGATTTCATTAGTGCCCCCCAAATTACTACCCCGATTATCACAGCCAGTGCGGTCAATAACCACTTCACTATGGTGCCCGTCCATCCCTGGAACCAGTCAGTGAGCCAGCTAAATGTATAAGAATTTTCGCGCGCGATCCGATCGATCGTCAGGGCGTGGCTAGTTTCCCTTAGTCTCACTTCTGCATCACCATTGTACGCATGTGAATTACCGTGTCCAATAGTATGTCATGAGCCGTAGCGGTGTCGTTTGCCACCTTTTCTAGGGCCAAAGCCAATTTGTCTATCCGGAAACTATCCATGACTGTGCCCGCTCCTGGGAAGAAGAAACCAAACACCTTTTCCCATAGACTCCCGTGTAGTTTAGTGGTTCCATCTTCGTTCATGACTGACCTCTTATAACGCCTGTCCAAGGACTTTGGGTCTAGCTCATCCAGTATCTCAACGTCAGGAAGAACTGAACCCAGATAACATGTGCCCCCCCAATTATTTGGTAAATAGGGGTAAGCCTTGTCGCCGCATATAAACATTGTCCCATGGGGTGGGACCAGGTGGGTGGATAAGCACTGGAGTCCCTTTACCACCCCATTAATCCTACTAACCCCCCTAGAGAATGTTATAGCCGTTATGTTGTGGTTGTGTTTATCTTGCAGTACTATTCGTAATGTAATCCCCGAGCTCCCTTGTCCCAGCTTCCCGGGGAGAGTGTAGGCGCATTCTGATTCTCCCATACGCAAGTGGCCGGAACCCTGGAGGCAGACCTTCCCTTTCTGTGGTTTGACCCAGACGGGGGCAGGCCTCTCGGCCACATGGGCAATCATTGACGGGCGATAATTAAATTGTCGATTGCAACTCTTGCCGTTGTCAACCCCTTCTCTTTCCAGCGTGGTGACTAAACATGGGGAATCGATAGGTTGTGAGCAGAGGTCATTGAGGGACAGAGGTAGCACTATCATGTGTATTCCTGTGGTGCCTGCTTGGGGAAAGCGCATGCACGACCAGCAGTGTGTCCTATTTTGAATTGTTGCCACTTCCCTGGCCACTTTCCAATATGTGTTTTCACCCTTCTTTGGGGCCTTATTCTGGGGTTGTGGCGTGAGTATGTATTCGATGCATGGTATGTAGTTCTTTTCGCCACCGGCCGCGCCAGGGGTCCAGACGCTGCACCGGACCTGCATAGTCATGCCTTTCTCTAGGCGCGTGCGTGTTTGTAGCTTAAAATCAGGGGTTCCCCATTTGTATCCTGGTTGGGCCAAGGTCTCAATGCTAGCTCGCCCGTTTTCCCGGAACTCTCGTACCTTTTGTAGTACAATGCCAACGCGTCCAGGCCCTGCCGACAGTGCTAGCCATTTTACGCTTACCCAATTTGTGTGCAGGGCTTTCTGTTCGAAACATGGTAGTGATACTCTTTGTCCCCATGTTACGGTGAGGTGTCGGGTTTCGTTTTCGCATCTATTGGAATCGGAGTTTCCCCTAGCTGCTGTCGCTATCGATAGTATTGTACCTATGATTAGGCCCATCCTTACTGTGGTTGCTGTGGTGTAGTGTCTGGTGTTTGTATGGCCAACTTACAGTGCGTGGCGTGGATCCACGAGGTCTTGCCCTCGCAAAAGACTGCCGTTGGTGTAGTCAGCAACACCTGGACTGGTCCCTTCCACCTTGGTTCCAAGGCGTTCTTGCAGGTGAAGTGCTCCACGAACACCTGGTCTTTTTCCTCTGGTGGAACACCTGGTCCACAAGTCTCCTGGGAGCGCCTGGTCTACAGGTCTCCAATTCATAGATTCAATTCATTCAATTCATAGTTTCATAGAACACCTTTTCTCCAATTTCCTAATCCACTTTTTTCAAGTGGATCCAATTTTATCCAATATTCAATTTTTAAATTCAATCCCATTTAATCCAGTCCAATTCAAATTAAATTCAATCCTTCTCTCAGCATCCCATTACCTGTTTCCAACATCAATAAAAATAAAATTATAAAATTAATAAAAAATCAATCATCTCAACTCTCAAATCGAATCAAAAAATAAAAATAAACGAAAATTACTTCAGCGAGAGTTTCAACTAGAATTAACACAAACAAACCACCATTAACCTCCATTAACACAAACAAACCACCATTAACCTCCATTAACCTCCCCCTATTATTTATTTATTTTCACGAATAAACAAATAATAGAAATAACCTGGTCTACTTCCAATTTCAATTCTGGTCAGTTCTGGTGTCTGGTCACACACAATGTTTTCCTCACCCACTGTGATTCGCTCAAAATAGATTCTCACTGTTATGTCTGAAATTCGTCTCATGAAAACCCATTCAAGAGTCCGGTGTGACAGACAGCCAAACACATAGACACGCCGAAGACCCCAGGGTACCCATCAAACTAGCTTGTCCCCAGATCAACAACACAGCGAAACATGTAATTTTACTAAAATAATCACTTACTCATAACTAGCTGGATAACTAGCATAACTAGCTCAACACCTGGAACTCATAACTAATACTCATACCACTAATTACTCATAATAACTCATAATTACTTCTGTAATTACTCATGCCAATACTTACTCAAAATAATGTAATATCCCAATCTTCACCCCCTATGCAAATCGAAGCACCCCGGACAACCCACAACCAATATCAACCACTGTAGCCGTCTTTCCCTCCAGGCAGCCACACACAGCCACATACATCTCCACCCACGTCACACAAGACAACAGCCAACGAGTGTGTCCACCACACAGAAACCTTTGGCAATGCAACAACCGAACTCC
Source organism: Myxine glutinosa (assembly GCF_964187855.1). Lineage (NCBI taxonomy): Eukaryota > Metazoa > Chordata > Myxini > Myxiniformes > Myxinidae > Myxine > Myxine glutinosa. The sequence continues at coordinate 123,578,173 of NC_136262.1, forward strand.
CAGACAACCAACAACAAAACCCAATCCATCTCCATGGCTCATCAAGCAGTTCCAACTTAATCCAGCTTCACATACCGATTTCCCCAAAAACTCGTGAAACTTCACCCCCATTCTGGAAAAACCCTGGACTAAACCCTGACACCCTAAATAACTTCAGACCCATCTCCAATCTACCCTTTCTGTCAAAAGTTTTGGAACGTGCTGTGGCCACTCAACTCAAACATCACCACTCTGCCAATAACCTGTATGAAACATCCCAATCCGGATTCTGCTCCAGCCACAGTACTGAAACTGCTCTCCTCAAAATCACCAGCGACCTTTTCTCTCCTCTGATGCCGGCAACCTCAACATTTTCATCCTCCTCACCTCGACGCCTCCTTTGACATCATCAATCACACCATCCTCCTCACCCTGTTTAGACCAGCTTGTGCCTATTAAACCCAAATTAGTTCACCCCCAAGCCTACAAGGACCACCTACAGCACTGCAAAGATGTCCTCTACTCCACCTACTACCCTCAAATTATCCACTCTGGCTCCGGAATCCCAAAAGCACTCTTCTCTACAATAAACAAACTAAATAAACAAACTTTACAACGTGAACAAACTCCTCAGCGCCCTGGATACCGCCACCTGTCATTCAGAGTAGACAACAGCATCTCCTTTCTGGCTTTCAGCATCTCCTTTCTCCTTTCTGGCATCCAAATAAAATTCTGGCTTCAAATCAACTTCCTCGAACTTAACTATGATAAATCTAAATTAATCTTCGTTTGCCCACAACCACTCATAACTTTTGCCCCCCAAAAAACAAGTCACATTCTTTGTATATTGCCAACATTGTTCATCGTTTAAGTATCATCCAGAACTAAATTTTTTATAAACCATCAACTTGTAGATGCATTTATTTATATCCCATTAACCCAAGAACTCTCAATTGCTTGGTTATATTTTAGTAATGTCATATATCCATATTTCTTTTCCAAAATGTTCCTGATATACACATTAATCCCATCTGTCTTTGTTTCCAGATCAACTCAAATCAGGAAATCAACACAAATCCTTATTACCTCCAATCAATTCAAAATTAAATCAACAATTCAAAACCAGATCGGATCAGCGATCAGAAATCACTTTTCCAATCAACACATTCCAAGCAACAATTCATTCAAAGACCAAGCTTAAAAACACAACTCTCATCTTACTGTGACAAATAAGCAACCAACCTACTTCACACTAAACAAATAACTTTTCATCACCCCTTTCTTCTCCACCGCCTCTTACACTTAAACAGATCATAATTACTCACTCATACACTATTGCCCATCACCCAGTTGCCCCAGACCCAAACACAGGTTTGAAATCCCAGTAGGTTGTTCTTCAATCCCAACCATCATGTGATCCCAACATCTCTCCATTTATTTCGTTCCTCATGGGGTTGGTGTTTTATGGCCTTTACCTCTTACCCAATCACACTGCACATTATTCCCCGTCCTTGATGGATAATTTTACATCCAGATGGGCACAGCATCCCATTTTTGGCGACCCAGCCCTAAAACAAGCCCCTGGACTCCTTGCAGGCTGGACCAAAACCCCCGGACCTGCCTCCATGGAACAATGACGCCTGAGCACTCAATTAGCCCTCCCAGTACCAAAGACTTACAATCAGACCGACAGACAGACAAATAACAGAGGCATGTCGCCAGCCCCAGCACAGGACATCACCTTTCCGGGCAGGCACGATATAATCCACAGCATCGAAATGCCAATGCAACACCCTGTAGACTGACTCCGCCTGTCGTTCTTCCAAGGTTAGTGAATTACCTCTGACCTTTCCCTTGCATATCTCGAACAAAGGTCAACTAAACTTTAAAAGGTCAAACATCGAATTGGGGTAACCAGCGCTTTATTTTTCCGCAAATAATACAAGTCCGGCGTCATTCCCTGCAAGAACCACATCCAGACAGACAAATGACCCTTATTGAGGCTCTACATCGCAAAATGCTAGCTCCTACGAATCCAACAACCGTCACAATCCGTCCAGGAACTTCCGTACGAGGCGTGCTTCACAATGCAGCACCTCTCTACCTGGTGCACCTTTCGCACATCCCTCCTCGTTCGCACAACGCTTCATCAACACACCTCCTCGCGCCCACACCTTGGCACAAGCCACACCACATACCGACAGTTGAAACCTCAACCGTCCTCCTTCCTCGGATCAGCGTTCTGTTGAAACGTGACATTTCTGCTCAAATTATTGAATTTCCTATTTTAATAACTTGACCTTACCAGCATACTAAATCTGTGTCCGCATCGATCAACACAAATGCATCGATGCATCTTCCAGCCGCCACTCCGCACTGTACCTTACTGTACGAACAAGACTTCCTGTTGGAACTTGGCTCCGGAAATTAATTACTCTGTCTTGAAATCGTTTATTTTAGCCATCTTAAATAAATCCATCCATCTATCCATCCTATAAATCCATCTTAAATAAAAATCCATCTTATAAGTAACGTATTCGTCCTGTGACATTGCCTGGCATATATGTCGCAGCCGGCCACTATTCCGACATGGCTCGTCTGACATGAACGTCCGACATCCAGCAAAGTCGAAATGACCCACAATGCATTTGGGCACACATCCTCCTCTGAGAGTGGGCGAGTTATCGCCAGCACTCTGAGCAAATCTCATACAGCACACCCGTGACTCGCGGCTCGCTCGGCTCCTGTCTGAACACCCAATATCCCTCTACCCAAACTTCCACGGAGCCGCACGGCGGAAACACAGGTTTGTACCACACTTTAGTTAAACGAACATTGCCAGGATTCTCGGATAGACGTTTAATTTCACAACACACATGACAAAAATCCGATTTAAATTCAGAGATCGCCGATCGACCTGGCACAACCATCTCAACGCGACGACGCCACGCCGCCCCCCCCCCCCCCGTCTTGGCGCGCACCCTCGTGCCTCCACACGAATCCCAACACTCCCTGCACGCCGCTCTATTCGCGTTCGCGGCGGGGTTTACATCGCAAAAAAACAGGATCTCCGACGCTTGACCTCTCTGATCCAAAATGCACTATATGACACCAATTCCAAAGGTGAGCTGCCTCAGCGATACATCCCACACATACAATACACAATATCTGCCATTGAATGAACTCTTCAATTCAAGTAAAACACACATATTGATTCGAATTCTGCAACCATCTCCAAGAAACCGCTTCATATCAACAGTAGATCGACAAGGGCACTCCGGGTGCTTTCCTGACCCGATTTATATCAATTCGCTTCCCAAACAACTCCCAAACAGATGAAAATCCGGACTCAGTTCAGGACCTCGCCTGTTCTCTCGGATAGACGTTAAAATGGACATTCCCGGCCTGAATTTCCCCCAAGTCGAGCAGATCGCTTACAAAGTTTCACACCGAAACCCTCTGCTTTGCACATGACACACAGACAAACACATTGGCCAGACACACACGTCAATTAACATCCCAATATACATTCATTCCTCATTCATATACTCATAGAAGTCTCCCAGACTTCGCGCGAAACTCAGATCGACTCAAATCATGCCTTTCTCCAGCCACTCCCAAACAATCTTTGCTCATTCATGTTACGTCTCTCATTCAAGGAAAAGGATTTTTGGGACGGGTTGGACGGGGGGTGGGTTGAGGTGAAAAAAAAGGGAAGGCAGGGCGGGGTGTTGGGGTGTTGCCTAGAGCCCTGGGACTGAGCTCAGGTCTTGGGGGGGTGGGGGGTCTTGGTCTGGTATCTGGTCCAGCGGCATCACTCGCTGATTTACTTGTTTAACTACCTCCTTAATTGTTTTGTCCTGAACTTTGCTTCCTGAACTTGCTTCCTTTGGCTCTGAAGCTTCAAATTCCTACAATGCAGCTCCTGCTTCAATTTTCAATATTTCAAAACCTAACCTGTCCTTCTCACCCTGTGGCCACCTGGCCCATTTCCTGTGAGCTTATTTATTTTCTCTTGTCCACCAGATCCTGGCCTGCTTTATCTGGACCTCTTGTCTAGAACTTAGTCTAGAGCTTCCTGGCTTGACCTCGTAGTTGTCACTACCTTCTTGTCAAACCTACCTGGTACCTACGCATTTCACCCTTCCTGGCCATGTCCCTTTGGCCGTCTAAGTTAACCACAGCCCTCCTTCCCTGGCATGCAATGGCATACCCCATCTTGTCTCTGGGCTGTTCCTTCCTGGAAAAATCTTGGCCACCTGGTTTCAACCTATATGGCTGTCCGACCTCATTTTCCCCTCCTGGTGCTAACTGTAACTTTAAGCTTACTGTTAAGTCCTTACTTGTATCCTTACTTGTTTATCCTGGCTTTAACAAAGCTACGTCATTCTGAGGCCTAAATGAGCCTTTACTTACAATTTCTGTTCGAGTGCAGACAGCGCGGAAGACAAGGAGACTGAACCCGCTCGAAGGAGGAAGGTACGAATTTGGAATAATAGCCCTCTGATATAAAACAACTCCCACCTTTAATCAAATCAACGTGCCGGCGCCGGCCTCAGGTCAGCCTTCCTCCTGTCCCTCGGGCTCCGTTTCCCGTCCTCCGCGTCTGTTGACACCCCACTCCTGGTACCATCTGTGAAGAATCAGCTCTTCGTTTGCAAAAGAAGTCCACAATAGCCTGGAATGGCGCAGCTTTATTAATAACCAACTTATACAGATCCGGAGGAGGCCAAGACATCTATAGCAAGAGCCAGTCTCATGCCACGTCAAGCCTTCCTGAAAACGCATTGATTCTCATTCACTTATATACGAATACGATTATCAGAAAATCTCCGAGAGAACGAAGCGACTGGCGAGAGTCCCTCCCACCGTTATCATTCGGGGGAGTCAGCCCTTTCTTATCATTTGGACCAATTTGTTTCTCTGGGCTCCGAGAAAACAGGAATGTAACTCACAAAGAGGAGAGTGTATGCTTAGCCAAACAAACCCATATATTTTATGGGTTTGTGTACATGAGTAATCCAAAGCATGTTTATACAGAGTCATGCGTTGCTGAGATTAAAACAAAATATATATATGGTTAACGATAGGTTCATGTCATTCTACTAGCATTACGCAAAAACAAGCGCATGTGGGCGTGGTTTTACGACCAGCCTCGAAAAAAGCACACGTATACAATTTGTTCAGCATGACCTCAGCGAGCCTCTCCTCATCCAAAACTAAAACGAAGCAAAAACCCTTTATTAACTTCATGAAAATAGCATTTTTAAACATCATATAAATCATAACACATTAGCACCCAACGTCTATAACTGAACTTTAGGCAATAACAAATCTACTACTTGACATATATATATATATATATATATATATATATATATATATATATATATATATATATATATATATATATTGTTGCGGGGGCCGGAGGTACGAGGGGCTGCTGCGGTGAGAGCGTCCAATCCTAACCACTAGACCACACCTTATTCAATTGCGTGCCGAGCGGTTTTGCACGGTGTGGAAAGCGGCGTTACCCCACGAGATTTATGGACCTGAGTCTAGCCAAATTCGGTCCCGGATGATGCTAGGCCAATGGAGAAAATACGTACCGAACAGGTTGGAAGTAAGAACAAAATGTACAGCCTTTTATTTGGAAGGCACAGAGAAACAGAGATGAAGATTTACCTTAACCATTCTTACCTATCCTAAGAAACCTCACTGGCACCTTCACACTCTGACACACACTCATGGAATAGCACTCTGGTTAAAAGGCGTAAGGATGTACGTGCTGGGATTCCTCGCTGGTGAGCACGTGGTCTGGTGTGTGCGGCTCGTAGTTCGATGAAGTCAGGTCCGCCGGGACGAACCGCCGCCTCGAAGTTGGCACGGATGAACTTCGCACAGGTAGATGAACTTCAGCGCAGATGAGTCGTGTAGAAAATGCCAACGCTTGCGGGTCAGCCAGATGGCGCAAAAGATCGGCGCAGATGTGATGGTTGTTGGGCGTCGAACAAAGGCCAAACACGTGTCGTGGGAGATATGAAAAAGCAAGCGAGGTCTCGTCGTGGGTGTGGCGAAAGGGGCAAGAGCTCAGGTGTGTCCTCCGTCAAGTCCCATAAAGCAAGAGGATGATAATGCCTGCGCGGGGGCTATTATCAGAACTGGTCACGCCCTTCAAAATGTTCCAGAGCCTCCCATTGGCTGAGGCTTGTCGCATCATGGCGACGGGTTCCCGGCTCGCCATTGGTCACGTGGGCCGTGCTTTTGGCCATGCCTTTCTGCACATCTGGTGTTATGGCTTCCCTTAACCAACTAAGGTTCGACATCCTGCCTAACTCAACGCATATTTGGTCTTTTTTACGACTCAATGGGAAAGGGCTAATCTTTACATTCAATAAGACATAACTGACTACTGCAGGCTACATGTTGTCATGCAAATTGACTATAGGGAGTTTGCCTTTATGGCACAATCCCAACAATATATATATATATATATATTGTTGTGGATTTGAGAATTGCTGTGTTTTTTTTTATTGTTGTGTCATGGGAATTGTTGTAAATATCACCCTCCGTGTTGTGTGTAAAGGTCAAAGGTCGTCCTCCTAGTTAAGCCATGAACATGCATGTAGCAAATCATATATCCTTCTAAACAGTTATCTCCTTAGTCTATGTAGTTGAAGGCTCTGTTCCCACTAGTTAACACTGCATTGCATGAAATTGAAATAAGATAGATTCCCTTTCATTCCCATTCCCAAAACCTCCATTTCCAACTGCGTCATTGCTATTCGCATTGCCAACTACATTTGCCGCCATCACCCGAGGTAATCTCGGAGAAGAAAGGCGTGTCTCCACCTCGTCATAGAGGGGGAGGAGTGAGCCAGCCCCGAACAACCAACCAAGTACAAGGGGTTTGGCTTGAGAGGGCGGAGAGAGAACGCTCGGGGAGGTTCGCGAAGGTTCGAGGATGTGGCCTATATAACCCGCGGCCCCGACGCCCCCACGAGAGATGAGTAGAGGAGCCCCACGAGCAGTTCTGCAGAGAGAGAACCCGTCACACAACGCCCCCACGAGAGAGATGCGGCAGATGGGAGATGAGCTTTGAGTCCACCACGCAGCTTTGAATCCACCACGCAGCTTTGAATCCACCACGCAGCTTTGAATCCACCACGCAGCTTTGAGACCACGCAGCTTCGGCCCGCTGCTACGCGGGAACCAGATTGCAGTGGCATCGGTGGCCGTCGAGGTCCAGCCCGACGTCCCATGCGGGATAAAGCTCCAGCCAGCGTCCAGCTGAACCTTCCTCTCCTTCCAGCCATTCGTTCCTGCTTCCATTCCCCATTCGTGTGAGTTTGATTGTCGTCTATTTTGTGTGTATTGTCTTGGGTTAAGTAAGACTGTTTATCGGTAAGCTAAATATTTGCACTGTGTCTTCTGGTTCTTCCATCCTTCTGTATTTATTTTATTATCCTTCCTCCTCCTTGGTTCTTTTTATTGTGTAAATAATAGCTAGTAATAAATTATATTTGTATTTCCTACCTTTGTTCTTCTTTCCTTTACATCCGTTTCGTCCTTGTCTTTTCCCTCATTGAATACCTGTGGCACGATTTGGCCAACGTTACGAATCGGGTCTAGTTCTTGTTAATAGTTCGTGCCGCAGTTGCTAAACCGCTCGGCAATTAACATCTGTCCACGGTCGCAAACGGGGTTGCGCACCTGTCTCTCCGGAGGAACCTGTGCAGCGTCAGGGACCACGTCGGTCAGTCATAGACGAGGGGATTAATCCCCCCTCGATAACGGGAACAGAGGCCGACGTTGGGTTCCGTAACAATATATATTATATATATATATATATATATATATATATATATATATATATATATATACACACACAGTCACGTGAAAAAGTAAGTACACCCCATGTAAAGTTTTGGCTTTTTCAACATATAGCTATTTGATCTTCATTTCAACAATATGGAGAAAAGAAAGAAAACCAGATAATTGTTTGAGGAGGTCAGACACAAGATTGTAGCCAAGCATGGATAATCTCAAAGCTACAAGTCCATCTCCAGATACCTGGATCTTCCTGTGTACACCATACGCAATGTTATCAGGAAGTGTAAGGCCCATGGCACTGTAACCAACTTCCCTGGACGTGGCCGTGAGAGAAAACTTGATCGAAAATTGCAGCGAAAAATTGTTCAAATGGTGGAGAAAGCATTTTGATCAAATGCCAAACAGATTCAAGCTGACCTTCAGACACAAGGTACGACAGTTTCAACTCACAGCATCCATCAACAAGTCGATGAAAGAGGGTTCTTTGATAGGACCCCACTGCTGCGAGAGAGACAAAAGAAAGCCCGACTGGAGTTTGCCAAAACACACCTGAACAAGCCAAATTACTTCTGGGAGAATGTCCTGTGAACCGATGAGACCAAATTAGAGCTTTTTGGCAAAGCACATCATCTCTGTTTACAGAAAACAAAATGAAGCCTTCAAAGAAAAGAACACCTTCCCTACAGTCAAACATGGAGGAGGATCAGTGATGTTTTGGGGTTGCTGTGCTGCCTCTGGCACTGGGTGCATTGAATGTGTGCATGGCATCATTAAATCAGGAGATTACCAAGACATTTTGTAGCACAATGTTCAACTCAGTGTCAGAAAGCTGAGTCTCCGTCGAAGGTCATTGGGCTTGCAGCAGGACAATGACCCCAAACACACTTCAAAAGCACCCAGGAATGGTTCAAGACAAAACGCTGGAATGTTCTGAAGTGGCCAGCAATGAGTCCAGATCTAAATCCCATTGAACACCTGTGGGGAGATCTGAAAACAGCTGTTGGGAGAAGGCACCATTCAAATCTGGGAGAACTGGAATTGTTTGCGAAAGAGTGGGCCAAACTTCCAGTAGAGATGTGTAGGAAGCTCATTCATGGCTGGAGGAAGCGCTTGACTGCAGTTATTTCTTTTTCTTTATTTATTTTTATTTTCCATTTCATTCTCCAAAATTCATTTTCCAAAATGCCATTTCTTTTTATTTTCTGATTTTAAAGGACTAGTGAGGTACCCGTGCTACGCATGGGTGAGAGGCCAGAAGCAAACAGACAATGCAGAAACGACGAATGCTAAAGCATGAAACCAATAAATTCCATATTCCTGTAGCACCTTCAGTCACACGTCAAACATGGACAGCAAGTTCGGGAAGGACTTCCATGAAAAACGTTATCGTACGCAAACAAACGGGTACATTCACGTATAGAAACATCGATCGTGGGACCATGGTGAATCTGCATATGGCGATCCGCGAATTTCACGTTTAGAAAGTCGAAACCATCACGGCATTTCGTCATTCACTTGAACTCGATATCTCTTTTTTCATTCCAAACAACATAACGCCAATCACCACGGTCCCACGAATTAATCACAAAATAAACTTTTAACAACATTATTAATGTTTCCTTCATTGTAAAAACTACCAAGTCAACAGTTAAAAGGATTTTGAGCCGATAGTTGTTACGGCCTTGGCAAGATTGATGGAGACAGTGATCTATTAGCTTATACACCGCCCAAACAGCTGTGTGGAATTATCTCATGGAGAGATTAAACCCATGTCGTTTGAACTTTGGCCGAGGTCATTATTGACTTTTAATGATGTTTATATACGAATCAAAAAGAAGATAATTGGTTTTTTAAGTCGTCCTTTCCGCATATCTCGTGGGATTGTGAGTTGGAGACGACCGTGATGGTGGGGAGGGTGGGGGGGGGTCGGCAATCTCTCAAGCAGGGATTCAACCCATGTCCTAATGAAAGGTCTTTGTCCGAGGTAATTATTTTTAACTGTGTGTTTTCATTCGTTAGGTTGCCATCGGTGCAGCCATTTGTGAGGTACCCATGAAAATAACGTTATGCGGGGAGTCCAAACCTGAAAATGCTGTCGACCAAAAGTGAAATTGGAAAAACAATATAGCCTATTTTACTTCATGGCGTCCCATGATTACCCACCCAAAATATCGTTGCGATCGGTTCAGCTGTTTTTTGCGGTACCTGCGAACGGACGGACGGACAGACGGACATTTGGTGAATGATAGTAAGATGCTTCAATTACGCAATGATAATCGATCGTGTTTCCAAGGCACATTTGAGGGGGCCAAAACAAAATGGCGGCTTAAGAACCCAGCTAGGTGCAGTGGCCAGCAAGGTGCCAGGATGGCCGGCCGACATATTGGTAAACCACCACATCGGGTTTTTTTCTTACGAGCACCTCGTTAATCATCTTCAAAAAGGGTGTTATAACACACGCAAACACCCAGTTTTCATCATTGCAATCAGTTGGAGGTCCAGGTGGATGCATGCATGCAAAGTTTGGGGCCACTAGGTTTCGTCGTTTTGGAGTTATGGAGGAGACAGACGGACGAAAGGATGGACACTGCCTTTTATTATTATAGGTATACACACACACACACACACACGCACAACCTCCTTAAAACTGTCTGCAAAACCCGTCTCCTTAAACCACTTTCTAAAGGGTTCCGGGTTATTTTAATGGGTTCCAAAGGGTAATTTTAATGGGTTCTAAAAGACTATTTTAATGGGTTCTAAAGGATAACTCTAATGAGATATAAAGGATAATTCTGAAGGGTTCTAAAGGATAACTCTAATGGGTTTGAAAGGGTAATTGTGAAGGGTTCTAAAGGATAATTTTAATGGCTTCTAAAGGGTAATTCTAAAGGGTAATACATTTTCATGAGATACCGCTCACCCCAAAGCCTTGAAGGCCACTGAAGTTAGGGGGTTCCAACAAAGTATAGTGTGGATATTAGCTACAAAGGAGGAATCGATTGACATTCCTCTTGAATTGAGGTAGATTGTGATCGAGGGGAAAGCAAGATGCAGGTAAACTGCTCCAGTGATGGCGAGTGGGGGGAAAAAAACGAGAAGAATCCATCATAGTCTTAGTCCTTGGGACAGACACGGTATATGGACAGGAAGAAACTGCCAAACGTGTCGGACGACTGAAAGAATGACCAGTGGAACAACCTGTGATAGACCCTCAGAGCACATTCCGTGGTAATATCTGTTGAAAAGGCTGAAGGAAAGAACAGAGCGGCGGACTGAGAGAGGTTCCAGAGATGTTGCCAACTCCTGTCCCACCAGAATGGCCGCATGTCGCTGGATATTGTCAAAAAGAGAAAGGTGACAAGCTGAAGCACCAGCCCACATATGGCAATGACAAGGGGACGGGGGAGGGGCGAGGGGGGGGGGGCACGGAGTAATACGAATGTGTGGAATTACCTGGGATTGTCCAGTATTGTCCAGTATAATTACGAATGAGTATTGTCCAGATCAGATCCGGCCTATCAGTGGAATACAAAATGAAAACTGTTCAGCCTGATGGAGGTTTGTGCTCTTCCTCGTGCCCTTCTAGTTTATATACAGTCGGGCCCCGACAATCGTGGGGGATACGTTCCTGGTAAATGGCGCGAATGTCGAAATCACAAATGTGGGAACATTGTTTTATTGGGAAAAGGGGAGATAGGTTTCCGGTGGATTGCGATTCACAGAAAATCCCACGAACGTTGACATCGCGAATGTCGGGGCGTTGTATCAATGCGGAAAAGAGGGATAGGTTCCCTGTGGTTCCTGATTCACAGGGTAAACTTTTTCAACATAAAAATGTTTTCAACCCGAATGCACATGATTACAGTTTCATAAAATATGCTTAAATAATAAAAACAACACGACACCAGGTGCCGTTTCCAATGTTTATTAAAGGAATGCGATTTCCGTTCATTAAATGTGCTTAACCTCACGGTACTAAAAAAACATCATGTACCGTTTCAAATTTTCATTTCACAAACACAGTTTTTCAGAAGATGGAGATGACGATGATGAGTTAACATGCAGCAAACTGCTCGAACTCTGAGCACGACCCAGGAGTGGATGTTGATGAGTTGTGCACTGAAATGAATGTTGTTTCAGAGTCGGGTGCAAAAAAGAAAAAAACAGGAAGAATATTGAATGAAAGTTCCCGTTTATCTACGACAAATGGATGAGTTATGTGCGTGTTTGTGTGTGTATATATATATGTATATGTATATGTGTGTATGTATATATTTGTATGTGTGTGTGTGTGTGTGTGTGTGTACATGTATATGTGTGTGTATGTATATATTTGTATGTGTGTGTGTGTGTACATGTATATGTGTGTGTATGTATATGTGTGTGTGTTTGTGTATATGTGTGTGTGTATGTATATGTGTGTGTGTTTGTGTATATATGTGTGTGTATGTATATGTTTTTGTATGTGTGTATATGTGTGTGTGTGTGTGTGTGTGTGTGTATGTGTATGCTTGTGTATATGTGTGTGCTTGTGTATATGTGTGTGTGTATGTGTGTGTATGCATATATTTGTATGTGTGTGTGTGTGTGTGTATATATATATGTATATGTATATGTGTATGTATATATTTGTATGTTTGTATGTGTGTATGTATATGTGTGTGTGTGTGTGTATATATTTGTATGTGTTTGTATGTGTGTATGTATATGTGTGTGTGTGTGTGTGTGTGTGTGTGTGTGTGTGTGTGTGTGTATGTATATGTGTGCTTGTGTATGTGTGTGTGTGTGTGTGTGTGTTTGTGTATGTCAGATCATTGCACCCTGTAGGCCATCGCCCGCACATGCTGCATCACCTCGCTCAAGGACTTGACGTTGAGGTTCGACCTTGGCTTTCAAGCTAGCTTGCACACACACACCCATGCTCATCTTCTTCTCTTTGTGGAGTACCTTCTTGGTGTAAAGCTTTTGCAATTTCTTAATCCACTTTCTTAAACAAAATATATTCCAGCGAAGAGCCAAAATGACTAATATAGCACGAAGGATGCCTTCGAAGGTCACTTCCACCATCTCTTCTTTCTCATCGTCCATGCTTTCTGAAGGATTTGGGTTTGCAATGAGAAAAACGTGGGTCAAAGGAAAGAGAAAATTTTACTTGGATAACTTTGAAATCAAATTAAGCAAAACAAATGCAGATCAGTCGTTTCTCTCTCCAAATTTCTCTGAGGTTTAACATGGCGAAAGCTGTTGCCACTTGTGAGAGTGGAAAATAATAATGATTCCAACATTTCAGTGTGAAACTGTAACGAGTCCGAATATCATTTAAAATATCAAATCTGATAGTTATAGAAGAAGTTCTTCTCAACCTGTGGTTATATCTGCAATGAAGAAACTATTCCAAAAGCTAATGCAACGAAACAGTCTGCCCAACGTACAAATCACTGCTATTTTCTTGTTCTCTCAACATATTTTCCTTTCAGTATTAAAATCAACTTACCGTGAACATCCATGTCATCCAGAGATGTGGTTTCATTTCCAGCGATCTCAGTGGCTGGAGTAGCGATCTCAGTGGCTGGAGTCGTCCAATGTGTTGGTGCAGACTTTGGGGAGCTCCACATGGAGGGTTCGATCTACAAAATATTTTTTTGAAGAAAACTTAATTCAGAAAAAATGTTTCTTCCTTCCACAACACATTTTGACAAAGCATAATAAAATCCTTCATGCATTCCAGTTATGGATCCCATTCCCCCTAATACACAATACTTATGGACATAAATGTGCACATGGACACAAATACGAACATACTTATACATACATAGAAAAAGTAAGCAATTTTTACCTCTGCCACCAAAGGTGCATGGAAGTTATGTTTTCACCCCTTCCTGTCTGTCTGTGAACAAGATATCTCAAAAAGTGTGGACGGATTCGGACAAAATTTGGCAGAAAAGTAGTGTATGTGACACGGACGAAATGATTAAATTTTGGGGAAGATCCGGCTTCAGATCCGCCGAGAATAATGTTTTAAGTGATTCTTCACCATTCGGAAATAGGGCCAAAAACAATAAATAGCAGGATGTCTCAAAAAGTTAAGGACGGATTTGGATGAAACTTGGTGCATAAATTGGTTCGGTGACAAGAACAAACTGATTCGATTTTGGTTCAGGCCTGCATCCAGATACGACCTATCAGTGGGATACAAAGCGTAAACCGTTCACCTGGCGGAGGTGTGGTCTCTACTGAGTGCCGTTCTAGTTTTGCAAATGTTATACTGGGTGGTTTGCCATTGCTTTCCCAGCAGTAGTTACATCAGAAATTTGTAATTTTTTCTCACTGGAATCTCACTGTCTCTCTGAAAAGACCATCTGGACAATCCTCCCAGCTATATTCTCAACAATCCCTCAAAGAAGTTCTGTCACTCAAGCTTTTGGGTCTCACTATTCGCCATGATCTTTCCTGGGAAAACCACATTTCCAAGCTGGCCTCCAAAGCCAGTCGCCGACTGGGCATCCTCCGTCATGCGAATTCCTTTCTGGGCACTTCTGACCTCCTCACCACATACAAGGCTTTCATCCACAGCTTAATGGAATAATGCTCTCCCCTCTGGGCTGGTGCTTCTTCTTCACACTTCGCTCAGCTTCCACGGTTGAAACCAAAGCATTCAGAATCATTGGAATCTGCCGCGATGAAGCTTATTCTGAAGGTTTTTGACTCGCTCACCGCAGGCAGGTTGATCGGCTGTCTTCTACCGACTCCTCTCCGGCCTAGCTCCCCTTGCTCTGTCTGTGCTCTGCTCCCCAAATATTCCTCCAGGACACACAAGATCTGCCAGCAACCCTCTTATGGTAAAACTGCCAAAATCAAGACTCTCTGCTCACCTTGACTCTTTCATTCCTCTTTTCTCCCACCTCTGGAACAAACTCCCTCACTCCCTTCAATCCCACTCCTCCCTCCAGGTCTTTAAAACAGCTGTTCACCACCATCTCTTATCTTCCCCCATCCAAAACCTTGATCTTTTCTACCCCCGTTAAAACAGCACAAATTCGTCTCTTTCAATCTCCAAATTATTTCCTGAAATTCCTAGTGGTGTGCCTTTGCTTTTTTTTTTGTTGTTGTTGTTGTATACTGAATCGTGGCTCGTGAAAGAGCTAACATTTACTTCACAGACAAATCAACCAGACAAACAAAATATATAAAAAGAGGGAGCGGAAGACAAGATGGGGAGAGAAGGGGAAGCACACAAACACAACATTTGAGAGCAGGGAGATGTGTGGGAGGGAGAGGGCTTGGGGGGAGGAGGCGTGGGAAGGGGGGGGGGGGGTGGGGGGTGGGCGAAGTATAAAACACAAGGACACCAACTTGTACTTTATACTAACTTGTACTTTATACTGTGTACCACTCCCCTACCCCCTCCCCCAGCTCTCTCCCTTCCACAGATCTACCAACGTCCCTGTTCTCTCCTGCTGTTGTGCTTGTGTGCGTCGTGGGTCACGTGTCTGATGAAAGTGGGACGTCTTGGTTACCCGGTCATCACTGCCAAAAGTTATAAAGTGGCAGTTCCACTGATCACACACATCAAAGTGTTGATCTCGATAAATTTCAGGCAGATCGGATCATTAAATTTAAATTCTGGTGGAACATTTTATGATAAATTTACTTCATAAATGAAAAAGTCATCCACTGAAACAAGTAAACCTGTTCGAGACCTCAAAAAATCTCACAAAACACACACGTGGGATTTCGGCACGTGAGTTGCTTGAAGGATTTCAACCCAAACGATCCAACACTCATCAAAGTAATTTCAACCCAAACTAACTTATACTCGTCAAAGTGACTTCAACCCAAACCAACCAATACTCGTCAAAGGGGTTTCAACCCAAACTAACTTATACTCGTCAAAGTGACTTCAACCCAAACTAACTTATACGAATCAAATTGACTTCAACCCAAACTAACTTATACTCGTCAAAGTGACTTCAAACCAAACTAACTTATACTCGTCAAAGTGACTTCAACCCAAACTAACTTATACTAGTCAAAGTGTTTTCAACACAAACTAACCAATACTCGTCAGTGACTTCAACCCAAACAAACTTATACTCGTCAAAGTGACTTCAACCCAAACGAACTTATACTCGTCAAATTGGTTTCAACCCAAACTAACTTATACTCATCAAAGGGGTTTCAACCCAAACTAACTTGTACTCGTCAAAGTGACTTCAACCCAAACTAACTTATACGAATCAAATTGACTTCAACCCAAACTAACTTATACTCGTCAAAGTGACTTCAACCCAAACTAACTTATACTCGTCAAAGCGTTTTCAACACAAATAAACTTATACTCGTCAAAGTGACTTCAACCCAAACTAACTTATACTCGTCAAAGTGACTTCAACCCAAACTAACTTATACTCGTCAAAGTGACTTCAAAC
Source organism: Myxine glutinosa (assembly GCF_964187855.1). Taxonomy (NCBI): domain Eukaryota; kingdom Metazoa; phylum Chordata; class Myxini; order Myxiniformes; family Myxinidae; genus Myxine; species Myxine glutinosa. Next base: position 123,594,414 of record NC_136262.1, read on the forward strand.
CAAACTAACTTATACTCGTCAAAGTGACTTCAACCCAAACTAACTTATACTAGTCAAAGTGTTTTCAACACAAACTAACCAATACTCGTCAGTGACTTCAACCCAAACAAACTTATACTCGTCAAAGTGACTTCAACCCAAACTAACTTATACGAATCAAATTGACTTCAACCCAAACTAACTTATACTCGTCAAAGTGACTTCAACCCAAACTAACTTATACTCGTCAAAGTGTTTTCAACACAAACTAACCAATACTCTAAAAGTGATTTCAACATAAACTAACCAGTACTCGTCAAAGTGTTTTCAACCCAAACTAACCAATACTCGTCAAAGTGATTTGAACACAAACTAACCAATACTCATCAAAGTGATTTCAACATAAACTAACCAATACTCGTCAAAGTGATTTCAACACAAACTAACCAATACTCGTTAAAGTGATTTCAACATAAACTAACCAATACTCGTCAAAGTGATTTCAACACAAACTAACCAATACTCGTCAAAGTGATTTCAACATAAATTAACCAATAGTCATCAAAGTGATTTAAAAACAAACTAACTAATAAGTGTTTGGTGTTTAGAGAGCCTGGAAAGTGTTTAGTTCCCTTGCAGTCAAACATTTGTTCGGGTGGGTGTCTGGTTACATATGTGGTTCAGGTTGTCCTCGTCTGTTGGAAAGTGTAGACACACATAGTTGGACATGCATGTCTGTCCTGTTATCATTTATATCCTCTGGGATTAAAGTGTGTGTTTCTGGAGTGACGTGTATGCGATCATACCTTCAGAAAGGTCTGAAGGATATTATAGATTTTGTTCCACGTCGACGTGAAAAGTTCTTGTGGGTTCAGAAAGTCAATGTTCTGTGTGATAGACACAAGAAAACAATAAATGAGAATTAATGAAAGACATTTCAGCAAAGTGGCCACAGGTGATCAGTTGTCCCTCAACAGTCGGGGATATGTTCTGGACGGTGTGCGGTTACACATGTGATTTTCCGAGTTGCTATGTTGTTGCGTATGTGGTTGTCCTGGACTGTTAATTAAGTTTGTACATGTTGAGGTGGAGGTGCGTGTCTATCCTTGCGGTAATTATATGCTCTGGGAATAAAGTGTGTGTGTTTCTGGAGTGGTGTGTGCACGATGACACCTTCAGAGTGGAGGCCGGAAGGATGCTGGAAAATCCCTTCCAGAACAAGTTGGAAAATTCGGGTGTCCTCGTCTGTTGGAAAGTGTAGAAACACGTAGTTGGACGTGCATGTCTGTCCTTGTATCATTTATATCCTCTGGAATTAAAGCTTGTATGTTTCTGGAGTGACGTGCATGCGATCATACCTTCAGAAAGGAGGTCGGAAGGATATTATAGATCTTGTTACACGTCGACCTGAAAAGTTCTTGTGGCTTCACAAGGACAACGTTCTGTGCGATGGACACAAGAAAACAATAAAATGAATTAATGAAAGACATTTCACCAAAGTGGCCACAAGTGATCAGTTATCCCTCAACAGTCAGGGATATGTTCTGGACGGTGTGCGGTTACACATGTGGTTTTCCGAGTTGCTATGTTGTTGCGTATGTGGTTGTACTGGCCTGTTAATTAAGTTTGTACATGTTAAGGTGGAAGTGCGTGTCTATCCTTGTGGTAATTCTATGCTCTGGGAATAAAGTATGTGTGTTTCTGGAGTGGTGTGTGCGATCATACCTTCCGAGTGGAGGTCGGAAGGATGCTGGAAAATCCCTTCCAGAAAGAGTTGAAAAAGCCAGGGTTATTCTGAGGAACAGGTTCCTGTGTTATGGGCACATGAAAACAACATTTGAGAATTCATCAAAGATATTGTCCTGAAATAGTGATCAATGTTGAGGGTGAGGGGACACTCAGGCGAGCATTTTGTCCATATTCATTTTTTTTGAGATTCGTGGTGTTCTGCGTAGTGTTGCGTGCTCCTCCCCAAACCCCGGTCACGGTGTACCTCCGAGCCCCGAGAGGAGTCACGGCAGAAAGATGTGTTATTCTGTGTGTCAAAGATCAATGGTGAAACCACACCAATTGTTACCAATAAACAAGTATTGCATTAAGGTCACACAAGAATAACAGTACAATAACAATATTAATCAATTGTACAACCAATATATCATTCCTATGATGGTACCATCAGTTTCGTACAATATAACTGCTCAACACTCACTCCACCCCACTCCACCACCCCCTGCAATCAAATACCACAGACTCCTGCGACGACCCAGATACATTCATAGAGGCTCCGGTCGCAAGTTTGTTTACTTACAAACAGGTCACTCCAGTCCTGTACTCTGGTCAGCTCAGCGCACTCCCACTCATCGACTACGTCATCACAGCAACGCACACGATCGCGCCTCCTGTCTGCAAACCCTGGCAAAATCACCCGAGTTCATCCCCACCGTACAAAGCAACATGAAGCTCACTCTGTTGAATACCCGGTCCCTCAACAACAAAAGCCACATCCTGAACGACTACATTCTGGACAATAAACTGGACTTTCTCTGTCTCACTAAAACCTGGCAACAACCTCTGGACTACTTCTCACTCAACCTCACTACACCCATTGGATATTCATACATCAATAAACCACGCTCGGAGGGCCGAGGTGGTGGAATTGCCGTAATTCACCGACAGGACATCAAGACCAGCCTCATCTCCATCTCATCTGCTCCATCATTTTAACACCTGGCTTTTAAACTCTCTGGTCACACATTGTCAGTCATGGCAGTCGTCTACCGCCCTCCCAAACCACACCCATCATTCCTGTCTGACTTCTCTTACTTTCTGACCCAGCTCTGTTCCTTCTCCCCCTCAATCCTCCTCCTCGGTGATTTCAATATCCACATGGACTCCACTGACTCCACAATAACCACTGACTTCACTGATTTACTCACCTGCTTTAACCTCACTCAACATGTCAACTTTCCTATCTATAACCGTGGTCACATTCTGGACCTTGTCTGCTCTACTGGACTAATTTTGCACCATCTCTCTAGCTCCGACCTCACCCTCTCTGACCACTTAGCCATCACTATGACCATCAACATCCCCACCCCAGCACCAAGGCATTGTCGCATTATCAACTTCCGTAAGCTAAACTCTCTTTCACCTACCTCATTCTCATCCACCCTCTCTGAAAAAATGTCCACTTCTCCCTTCGTTGACCTCCACACCCCTTCTGACCTCACTGACTATGACAACCACACTCTCTCCTTCTGCCTCGACCAGCTTGCGGCAATAAAAACCAAAACAGTTTCTTTCACCCATTCTGCTCCCTGGTTTACCCCTGAACTCCGCCTGATGAAAACTCGTGCTCGCCAACTTGAAAGACTCCGCAATAAAACAGGTCTCACAATTCACTCCCAAGCCTACAAGGACCACCTGCAGCACGACAAAGATGCCCTCTCCCGCGCCCGCTCCACCTACTACTCTTAAATTATCCACTCTGGCTCCGGAAACCCAAAAGCACTCTTCTCTACAATAAACAAACTCCTTAGCCCCCTGGACACCACCACCCAGTCATTCACAGTAGACAACTGCATCTCCTTCCTTTCATTCTTCCAAAACAAAATTGACAACATCTACAACAGCTTAACCACCACCGCACCTGCTCCCCCTCAAACTACCTGCCCCCCCTTATCCTGCCAACCCCTGTCTCAGTTCTCCCCAGTCTCCCCTACTGACCTCTCTGAACTCCTCATAGGAATGAAAACTGCCACCTGCACTCTTGACCCCCATCCCCTCCAGCTTTGTCAAGGCCTCCCTTCCTGCTCTCTCTCCACTTATCACTGCAACAATAAACTCCTCCCTGCCTACATGCATCGTCCCACCATCCCTCAAAATTGCTGCTGTTACCCCCATTCTGAAAAAACCTGGACTCAACCCTGACACCCTTAATAACTTCAGACCCATCTCCAACCTACCCTTTCTGTCAAAAGTTTTGGAACACGCTGTAGCCACTCAACTCAAACATCACCTCTCTGCCGATAACCTGTATGAAACATTCCAATCCGGATTCCGCTCCAACCACAGTACTGAAACTGCTCTCCTCAAAATCACCAACGACCTTCTCCTCTCCTCTGACGCCGGCAACCTCAACATTCTCATCCTCCTCGACCTAAGCGCCGCCTTTGACACCATCAATCACACCATCCTCCTCACCCGACTTGAAACTAACTTTAACATTACCGGCACTGCCCTCTCTTGGATCAAATCTTACCTCTCTGACAGACGCCAGTTCATCTCCATCAATAACTGCAAATCCCCCACTGCTCCGCTCCCCCAAGGTGTCCCCCAAGGTTCAGTTCTCGGCCCCCTCCTCTTCATCCTGTACCTGTCCCCCCTTGGTCACTTAATCCGCCGTCGTGGTCTCCAATTCCACTGCTTTGCCGATGACATCCAGCTTTTCATCTCCACCAAGTCAATCTCCACCGCCACCCACTCTATCCTGACAAACTGCATCACTGAAATAAAATCCTGGCTTCAAATCAACTTCCTCAAACTTAACTATGATAAATCTGAAATAATCATCATTGGCCCAAAAACGCTCACCAAATCCACCCATAACTTCGCCCTCAACATTGACGGTTTCCCAGTATCCACCTCCCCTCACATCCGGAATCTTGGCATCATTTTTGACCAAACCCTCTCCTTCGACAAATACACTAAACAAATCACAAAGACAGCCTTCTTTCACCTGAAAAACATCGCCCGTCTCCGTCCATCCCTCTCCTCCACGGCTGCAGAAACCCTCATCCACGCCTTCATCACCTCCCGTCTGGACTACTGCAACAGCCTCCTCTATGGTTCACCCTCAATAATCATCAATAAACTCCAATACATTCAGAACTCCGCTGCCCGTCTACTCACCCATTCCCGGACCCATGACCACATCACCCCCGTCCTTTACAAGCTTCACTGGCTCCCCATCCCCCAGAGAATCCAGTACAAAATCCTCCTCTTGACCTACAAAGCCCTCCATCACCTGGCCCCATCCTACCTGACTGACCTCCTCTCCAGACACACTCCCACCCGCAACCTCCGCTCTGCTGGTGCCAACCTCCTGTCAACGATCAGGTGCCAACGTCCGCAAAACAATCAACCGCAAAACCTGTCACGCAGGTTTATCTGTCACAGCGATAACAACTCTGTCGCAGGAATCCCTTTCCCAGGAAACCCAAAGTTCACTTGTGACCCTCGTTCGCCAGCGTTTGCTCAAGACCTCCAAGCAGCTCGGCTCCTTCTCCGACCTCACTTGCTCCGCCTATTTTTCCTCTTCTTCTTCCTCCTCTTCTTCGTCCGGTTCCCGAACCGGTTTCCGGTTTCTTTTTAAAACATTAATTTTTTTAACCTTTTGAAAACAGTTATCTCCAATTCACTTAAACGATAACAATAATATTACATGGAACCAAAAATGTTTACAGTGGATGAGAACCACAACAACGGAATTGACGAATCCGTAACAGTTGGAATGGACGAGTGGTATTCTATTCTATAGGTAACACCCACACCTGAGGACTGTCAGAATGTAGCAACCACACGAGGAAAGGCAAATTCATAGTCCCTTCTCTGATGGTATGTGCCGGATTTTACTGACAGGTGTGAGAGAGGAAAGGTTTAGTGACAATCGCTGTGATATGAATAAACCATACATTTCTGGCAGATCAGATCGCTAAATTTAACCTTTCGTGGACCATTTTATTATAAATTTCCTTCATAAATGAACAACTCATCCTCTGAAATATATAAATCTGTTGTTGACCTAATAACGTCCTCACAACACCCAAACGCGGGATGACAGACATTGAGCTGCTCGAAGGTTCTTCGGCAGGAGACGAACCATCCGTTCAACCACCGTAAGATACGGTGCCAAGTGTGAGTGTGTCACATCATAACGCCGCAACTTCCACAAATTGAAAATTTCGAGGAAGCATGCAATGAACAACGCACAGGACACATGTGGCCATTGGTGGTGCAGTCAAGAAGTAACGGACGCCTCCGGTTCCTTTTCACTGGAAAGAGCCTGGAAAGTATTTAGTTTCCTAAAAAGTCATAGATGTGCTCTGGAGGGTGCGTGGTTACACATGTGTTTGTCCTCATCTGATGAAAAGTGTAGACACACTTAGTTGGAGGTGCATGTCTGTGCTAGTATCATTCATATCATCTGGGATTAAAGTGCGCGTGTTTCTGGAGTGATGTGCATGCGATCATACCTTCAGAATGGAGGTCGGAAGGAAGTTGGAAAGTTCCTTCCAGAAAGAGTTGAAGAAGCCGAGGTTCTTCTGAGGAACAGGTTCCTGTGTTATGGACACATGAAAACAAGATTTGCTAATTAATCAAAGATATTGTACTGAAATAGTGATCAATGTTGAGGGTGAGGGGACACTCAGGCGAGCATTTTGCCCATATTTATTTGTTTTGAGATTAGTGGTGTTCCGTGTGGGAATGGACGAGTGGAATTCCATTCTATAGGAACAAGCGTTACGCCTCGGTCCCCTGTCGGGGAAGTGATGCGAGTTGACAAAGTGGTAGACGCAGAAAACATGCTATCATATTCGCTCACAAGGTTCAGACATACATGGCGGCGGCCATCTTGGATTTTGATGTGGCGACCCAATTTTCAATAGGGTTCTTCCTTATGCCTGGATACACCCACACACCAGATTAAAAGTTGGTACTTCGCCTATTTTTCAAGATATTCCGCTCACAAGGTTCAGACCTTGTGTCCTTTCCTCCTGACAAGGTGGAAAAGTTTCTGTCAACCCTCGACTCGGATTCTGCAACTGGACCTGACGGCATCAGCCCACGGGTCCTAAAATCCTGTTCTTCCACTCTTTCACTCCCTCTCTCTGTTCTCTTCACCCTCTCTTTTGCTCAAGGTCATCTTCCATCTGCTTGGAAATCTGCCAACATCACCGCTTTGCACAAAAAAGGTGCAAGAACAGATCCCAGCAACTACAGACCAATCAGCCTTCTCCCAATTATCAGCAAAGTCATGGAATCCATCATTGCTTCAGATATGAAATCTTTCCTCTTCTCCAATGGCTTGATCTCTGATCATCAATTTGGTTTCAGACCTGGACACTCTACTCTGGACATGCTGCTTCTGCTTTCTCAACAATGGATGGAGGTCCTCAATGCCAAACAGGAAATTAGAGCCGTCTCCCTTGACATATCACGTGCCTTCGATACGGTCTGGCACCCCGCTCTGCTCACCAAACTCTCCTCTTTTGGTATCCATGGAAATCTCCACGCATGGCTGGCGGACTTCCTCTCCAGTTGTAGTCAACGTGTGGCCCTGAATGGGTTTCTCTCATCTCCTCTTCCTGTTCAGGCTGGAGTTCCACAAGGCAGTGTTCTGGGCCCTGTGCTTTTTCTGGTCTTCATCAATGATCTCTCTGACTCACTTGAAAATCCTCTGTATCTCTTTGCTGATGACTCTACTCTCTGTCGCTCCATTCTTCATCCCTCAGATCGGCAGTCTGCAGCCTCCTCACTCTCTGCAGACCTGGACAAAATCACAGACTGGGCAAACAAGTGGAACATGTCTTTCAATCATGACAAATCTCACACTCTTACGATGTCTCTCCGAAAAGACCGACTGGACAACCCTCCCATCCACTTTCTGAATAATCCTCTCCAAGAAGTTCTGTCACTCAAGCTTTTGGGTCTCACTATTTGCCATGATCTTTCCTGGGAAAACCACATTTCAAATCTGGCCTCCAAAGCCAGTCGCCGACTGGGCATCCTCCGTCGTGCGAAGTCCTTCCTTTGCACACCTGAGCTCCTCACCACATACAAGGCTTTCATCCGCAGCTCAATGGAATACTGCTCTCCCCTCTGGGCTGGTGCTCCTGCCTCACACCTAGCTCGTCTTCACGCTGTTGAAACCAAAGCATTCAGAATCATTGGAATCTCCCGCGATGAAGCTAACTCCAAGGGCCTCTCACTCACTCACCGCAGGCAGGTTGGTGGTCTTTCCGTCTTCTACCGACTCCTCTCTGGCCATGCCCCCCCAGCTCTCTCTGGGCTCTGTCCCGCAAATATTCCTGCAGGTCGCACAAGATCTGCCTGCAACGCTCTTATGGTTAAACTGCCAAAATCAAGACTCTCTGCTCACCTTCACTCCTTCATTCTTCTTTTCTCCCGCCTCTGGAACAAACTCCCTCACTCTCTTCAATCCCACTCCACCCTCCAGGTCTTTAAAACAGCTGTTCACCACCATCTCTTATCTTCCCCCATCGAAAACCTTGATCTTTTCTACCCCCGCTAATTTCACCCCAATTCCACTTTTTTGAAATACCAAATTCTGTACTGGAAGTCCTTGGTGTCCTTGTGTTTTATACTTCTCCCTCCCCCCCACCCCTTCCCACGCCTCCTCCCCCCAAGCCCTCTCCCTTCCACACATCTCCCTGCTCTCAAATGTTGTGTTTGTGTGCTTCCCCTTCTCTCCCTATCTTGTCTGCCGCTCCCTCTTTTTATATATTTTGTTTGTCTGGTTGATTTGTTTGTGAAGTAAATGTTAGCTCTTTCACGAGCCTCGATTCAGTATACAAAAAAAAAAAAAAAAAAAAAAGACATACATGGCGGCGGCTATCTTGGATTTTGATGTGGCGACCCAATTTTCAATAGGGTTCTTCCTTGTGCCTAGATACACCCAAACACCAGATTAGAAGTTGGTACTTCACTTATTTTTCAAGATATTTTGCTCACAAGGTTCAGACATTTATATGGCGGCGGCCATCTTGGATTTTGACGTGGCGACCCAATTTTCAATAGGCTTCTTCCTTGTGCCTAGATACACCCAAACACCAGATTAGAAGTTGGTACTTCGCTTATTTTTCAAGATATTCCGCTCACAAGGTTCAGACATACATGGCATGATACATACATGGAGGCGGCCATCTTGGATTTTGGCGTGGGTTGCACCCACACACCAAATTAGAATGCGGTCCTTCGCTTACCCATACCCGCACTCACGTACGCACGCACTCACGTACGCACGGACGGACGGACGGAGGGGAAAACCATAGTCCCACTTTCGCTCCGCGGTGCGACGGGGTACAATTAACCACACAGGAGGAGTCATGATGTTTCAACCACACCAGGAAAGGCAAACTCATAGTCCCTTCTCTGATGGTATGTACCAGATTTTACTGACATGTGTGAGAGAGGAAAGGTTTCGTGACAATCCCACATCAAGGATTTGAACCTGGGATCGCAGCATCCTGACCACAGGTTCCAATTGGAACATCTAACATCCCAACCCAGAACAGATTTCTTCTCACTGTCAGGAAAATGTGTTTGTGAAGGAATTAATGATGCCATGTGGGAATAAAACCGAGAAGGGTGGAAGGCTGATGGAGATTTTTTTCTGAGAAGATGAATAGAAGGTCCCAGAGATGCTGCAGGCCAGGAACTAGAACATGAAATACGTATGCCAACATGAGTCAATGTGATTTCAACCCAAACTAACCAATAGTCATCAAAGTGGTTGCCAAGGAATCTTCTTCTCCACACCACCTGCATATTTTCCATCCCTCTCACCACTCCCAACCTCTGCTCCTTTACCATGCTTTGGTTAGAACAGGTTAAGAATGCAGGTCTGACCCGAAATGGTGCAGGTGCTGTTCAGGGGCGGATTGAGTCTTGAATCGAAAGATCATCATCAAGATCTCCATGAATGAACCATAAATTTCTGGCAGATCAGTTCGCTAAATTTAACCTTTCGTGGACCATTTTATGATAAATTTCCTTCATAAATGAACAACTCATCCTCTGAAATATATAAATCTGTTGTTAACCTAATAACGTCCTCAGAACACCCAAACGTGGGATGTCAGACATTGAGCTGCTCGAAGGTTCTTCGGCAGGAGACGAACCATCCGTTCAACCACCTTAAGATACGGTGCCAAGAGTGAGTGTGTTGCATCATAACGCCGCAACTTCCACAAATTGAAAATTTCGAGGTAGCATGCAATGACCACCGCACAGGACACATGTGGCCATTGGTGGTGCAGTCCAGAAGTAAGGGATCAAACGGACACATCCGGTTCCTTTTCACTGGAGAGCCTAGAAAGTACTTAGTTTCCTCAACAGTCATAGATGTGCTCTGGAGGGTGCGTGGTTACACATGTGCTTGTCCTCATCTGATGAAAAGTGTAGACACACTTAGTTGGAGGTGCATGTCTGTGCTAGTATCATTTATATCATCTGGGATTAAAGTGCGCATGTTTCTGGAGTGATGTGTATGCGATCATACCTTCAGAATGGAGGTCGGAAAGAAGTTGGAAAGTTCCTTCCAGAAAGAGTTGAAGAAGCCGAGGTTCTTCTGAGGAACAGGTTCCTGTGTTATGGGCACATGAAAACAAGATTTGAGAATTAATCAAAGATATTGTACTGAAATAGTGATCAATGTTGAGGGCGAGGGGACACTCAGGCGAGCATTTTGTCCATATTTATTTGTATTGAGATCAGTGGTGATCTGCGTTGGAAGGTACGAGGGCAATTCCATTCTATAGGAACAAGCGTTATGCCTCGGCCTGGTTGGCCATGTCACTCAATGGTGAAGAATCACTTTTAAAATTCTGCTATCTGGATCCTGATCCGGACCCAGATCTTCTCCAAAATTGAATCGATTCTTCTTTGACATACACACAACCTGTCCAACAAGTTTCGTCCAAATCCATCCACAACTTTTTTGAAATATCCTGCTATGTATCGTTTTTCGCCCTTTCTCCCAATGGTGAAGAATCACTTAGAAATTAAATAATTGTCAGGATGACCCAACCATACCAGGAAAGGTAAACTCATAATCCCTTCTCTTATCATCATCTCCTCTCCTATCGAGGTAAACATCCTCTCCTGACCCCGGGACACATTTATTTCTCTCCATTCTATCAAGGGCGTTTGGGGAGGTGATGCTTTTCCGAGTTTGCATTTTGATGCCCATTAGCCACCTTCACCACCAAAAATTTTCAATTCCTCTCACCACTCCCTACCTGGTGCCCGCCTGATGGTCGGAAGGCCGATGTGAGAGGGGGGGGGGGGGGGGGGAAGGGGAGGAGGATTGGGGATGCGTGTTTACATTCCACCCACTTTAATTTTGAGGTGGGGTGGCCTATAGAATCATACTCCTTACTACATGTACTATCTTGGGTCCTTCCTTCCTTCTTTCTTCCTTTTTAATTTCTTCATCTGTCTCTAAATGCAAAAATCATTTTAAGTGAATTCGATCTTATTTTCACTGAAAATTAATACTTTGGTTTGTCCCTGGCCTAAGAAAATTTCATTATTTTTCTTTTCTTTTTGTCAGAAATTTATAATGTTGTTGCAAACACATTGGATAATTTTAGTGTTTCAAACGATTATAATTGTTGTTTTATATTGTCTGTAAAATAAACTTAGGATGAAATGACATTAACCGGACTGGTGAGGTACCCGTGCTATGCACGGGTGGGAGGCCAGAAGCAAACAGACAATGCAGAAACGGCGAATGCTAAAGCATGAAACCAATAAATTCCACATTCCTGTAGCACCTTCAATCGCATGTCAGACATGCACAGCAAGTTCGTGAAGGACTTCCATGAAAAACGTACCCGTTCGCAAACAAATGGGTATGTTCACGTATAGAAACATCGATCGTGGGTCCGTGGCGAATCTGCATATAGCGATCCGCGAACTTTACGTTTAGAAAGTAGAAACCGTCACGGTATTTCGTCATTCACTTGAACTAGATATCTCTTTTTTCATTCCAAACAGCATAACTCCAATCACAAATTAATCACAAAATAAACTTTTAACAACATTGTTAATGTTTCCTTCATTGTAAATCTACCAAGTCAACAGTTAAAAGGATTTTGAGACGATAGGTGTTACGGCCTTGGCAAGATCGATGGAGACAGCGATTTGTTAGCTTATACACCGCCCAAATAGCTGTGTGGAATTCTCTCATGTAGAGATTAAACCCACATCGTTTGAACTTTGGCCGACGTCATTATTTACTTTTAATGATATTTATATACGAATCAAAAATAAGATAATTGGTTTTGGGTCGTCCTTTCTGCATATCTCGTGGGATTGTGAGTTGGAGAGACGACCGTGATGGCGGGAGGGGGTTGGCATCTCTCAAGCAGGGATTCAACCCATGTCCTTATAAAAGGTCTTTGTCCGAGGTCATTATTTTTAACTGTGTGTTTTCATTCGTCAGGTTGCGATCGGTGCAGCCGTTTGTGCGGCACCCGGGAAAATAACGTTATGCGGAAGTCCAAACCTGAAAATGCTGGAGGCCAAAGCTGAAATTTGGGAAAACAATACAGCCCATTTTCCTCCAGGATATCCCAGGATTACCCACCGAAAATATCGTTGCGATCGGTGCAGCCGTTTGTGCGGCACCCGGGAAAATAACGTTATGCGGGAGTCCAAACCTGAAAATGCTGGAGGCCAAAGCTGAAATTGGGAAAACAATACAGCCCATTTTCCTCCAGGATATCCCAGGATTACCCACCGAAAATATCGTTGCGATCGGTGCAGCCGTTTGTGCGGCACCCGGGAAAATAACGTTATGCGGAAGTCCAAACCTGAAAATGCTGGAGGCCAAAGCTGAAATTGGGAAACAATACAGCCTATTTTCCTCCAGGAGATCCCAGGATTACCCACCGAAAATATCGTTGCGATCGGTTCAGCCGTTTTTGCGGTACCTTCGAACGGACGAACAGACAGACGGACGGACATTTGGTGAATGATGGTAAGATAATGCACTCTATGGGCCTGGGAGGCCTTGCAGCTTTTTCTTTTGGAATAACTTTATGATGAAAACGTTGATCTGCATGATCTTTCCTGGAAGCTCCTATAAAGTGGTGAGATATTCCTGTGTTGTTTGTAAAAAAAAAAAAATTCGTTCGGTTCCGAGTAAAAAGTTCAATTCATAACACGACTCCAACGCCCAGTTCGTTATCGGCGTTATTTTCATCTCCCTCATTTGCATGACAATAGTTATCGTTCCCGTGAATGTTGTAAACACTGAATCGTGTTCACGAGTCATCTGTGACGTCATCTCGTCAGTGCAGCTTCCCATTATCTTGTGGTTTGTGAGTTTTTCTTGACTTCGCGTTGGTTGTTTCGCCACCTTGACTCTTCGATTCATTGAACTTCAATTCCTTTGAACAAAGATTTGGTTGAATTCGGACCATCGGGCAACCACCGCCTTACCCACCTCTGCTCCTTTACCATCGTTTGGCTATAACAGGTTGAGAATGCAGATCTGACCCGAATGAGTAACGGGTACAAGTGCTGATCAGGGACCAGTTCAGGGCAAGTCGGATCTTGAATCGAAAGATTATCACCAAGATCTCCATTAATGAACATGAATTTTCTGTCAGCTCCGATCGCTAAATTTAACCCTTCATGGCCCATTTTATGATAAATTTACTTCATAAATGATCAACTCATCTTACTATCATTCACCAAATGTCCATCTGTCTGTTCGAAGGTACCGTAAAAACTGCTGAACCGATCGCAAAGATATTTTGGGTGGGTAATCCTGGGACCCCAGTGAGTCAAATAGGCTATTTAGTTTTCCCAATTTCAGCTTTAGTCTCCAGCATTCTCAGGTTTGGACTCACGCATAACATTTGCGTTCGCATAACGTTCATTGTTCTCATTGTGACGATGTTGTTTTCCCGGGTGCCGCACAAACGGCTGCACCGATCACTGCACGGCTGCACCGATCGAACTCGGTGACCTCGGACAAAGACCTTTTATATTTTACTAGCAGAAGTACCCGGCATTGCCGGGCGGGGGAGGGGAGGGGAACGGGGGGAGAGCGAGCCCCTTGGTAAAGCGAGCGATTTTTTTTTTCATAGCGTCATAGCGTCATAGCGTTCATAGCGTTCATAGCGTTTCATAGCGTCATAGCGATTTTTTTTTTCATAGCGTCATAGCGTCATCGCATTCATATCGTTCATAGCGTCATAGCGTCATAGCGATTTTTTTGGTCATAGCGTCATAGCGTTCATAGCGTCATAGCGTTTCATAGCGTCATAGCGTTTCATAGCTTCATAGCGATTTTTTTTTTCATAGCGTCATAGCGTCATATCGTTCATAGCGTCATAGCGTCATCACGTGATCGCTCTGAGCGAATCAGCACCCACCTGCTCTGATTCCGTGCGCTGAGGTAAATATGAATAAAAAATATGGATCGTCAAATATTTTGAGTTCGGCCATGTTCGTCCCAGGCGCAATGGCCATGTCTATGCCAAATATCAAGCACGTAAGCCTCTCCGTTTAGGAGTCTATCGGTAACATCACACACACACACACACACACACACACACACACACACACACACACACACACACACACACACACACACACACACAAACTGTGTTTTATATATATAGATAAGGACACGGGTTGAATCCCTGCTTGAGAGAATTCCAACACATTTCAACTGAAGGAAACATGTATCGGGAGTACATACGACATAGCGATTGTGAACATGATTAGTTTAATCTCCACATGAGAGAATTCAACAGAGCTATTTGGGCGGTGAATACGCCAACAGATCGCTGTCTTCATCGATCTTGCCATGGCCATAACAGCTATCAGCTCAAAATCCTTTTAACTGTTGATTTGGAAGTTTTTACAATGAAGGAAACACGTATCGGGAGTGCATATGGCATCGGGAGGACTAACTGCACACGTCTTCAGGCTCAAGCTTAAATCTCTCATGGCGGATCTGAAGAGCGCAATGCTTGGAGAAGTGGTGGGCACCTTCGGCATGAAGGAGGATCAGAAACGTGGACTCCCACACTGCCACATCCTGCTCATACTTGCTCCCGCATTACTTTATTTTCCCGGGTGCCGCACAAACGGCTGCACCGATCGAGATTTAACGGATGTTTATATAAATCGTTTAAAAGAAAAAAAGCCTTCAATTTCTGATATTTAGCCTTTTCATTTGGGCCTCCCAATTGGGGCCCCGCCCATAGGGCGGGTACCGTTGCTAGTCTTCTGAAATATATAAACCTGTTCTTCACCTCACAACGTTCTGACAACAATTAAATGCGGGATGTCAGACTGTGAACTTGTCGAAGGTTCCACCACAGGAGACGAACCGTCAGTTCAAACCTCAGGAAAAGGGCGTCAAGTTTGAATGCGTTACCGCATGATGCCATGACGAGGACACGTCGCAAATGCAGACTCTGGAAATCTTCCAGAGACACGCAAAGAGCACCACACAAAGTGGACATTTTTCTGGAGTTTAGTTTTTGTGAAAAAGGGAAACGAACGAGTCGGAAAGACGGAACCTTCTCGGTACTTGAAGAACACATGAAGGACACGATATGAACTTTGACGCATGCGGCAATTTGTCCCATGAAGCCTCCGTTACATCAACACATCAATATAATCGACAACATTGAACGGAGAACTCGGTCGATAAATGTCTGAGGAAACGCGTGAAGAAATCGTCCGTTTAAAACTCACCTCTTTGAAGATGTCACCCCGTCCATGGTGGTAAATGGGGTGAAAGATAGTAATTGTAGATAGTACAAGCAAAAAGAGCACGATGAGACACGACACAACCTTCATGTTTCGCTTCTCACGAACAATGGGAGGAACAGCGATTGTGCGTTCAATTATATATACCGAGAGCAATTGTAACCATGGAGACAGAGAGTACAACGGATAACTAGATCGGAACAGTTTCATGCTAATGGTAAAAACTTTGCTTTAAAACAAGATAATTCACAATTAAAAGAATTAACATTTCCTGGATGAACACTTTTAATTATAAACGGCTGCTTTCATATTTAATTTTCATTTATATCCTTCAATTGAACGAGTAAGGCAACATTTTCATTCCCATTAAATAATTCATTCTGACGGTTCATCGCCATGGCAATGGATGTTCATTGAACAGAATTTCATTCCTGATGTTTTTCAACCATTAAATCTATAAATAACCCCAGAACAAAAACAAATAAACAGGAGTGTGTGGGCTGCACCCAAACACGGGATGTCCGACATTGAGCTGCTCGAAGGTTCTTCGGCAGGAGACGAACCATCCGTTCAACCACCTTAAGATACGGTGCCAAGTGTGAGTGTGTTACATCATAACGCCACAACTTCCACAAATTGAAAATTTCGAGGAACCATGCAATGACCACCGCACAGGACACATGTGGCCATTGGTGGTTCAGTCAAGAAGTAATGGATCAAACGGACGCCTCCGGTTCCTTTTCACTGGATAGGAGAGCCTGGAAAGTATTTAATTTCCTCAAAAGTCATAGATGTGCTCTGGAGGGTGCGTGGTTACACATGTGGTTGTCCTCATCTGATGAAAATTGTGGACACACTTAGTTGGAGGTGCATGTCTGTGCTAGTATCATTTATATCATCTGGGATTAAAGTGCACGTGTTTCTGGAGTGATGTGTATGCGATCATACCTTCAGAATGGAGGTCGGAAGGAAGTTGGAAACTTCCTTCCAGAAAGAGTTGAAAAAGCCAGGGTTCTTATGAGGAACAGGTTCCTGTGTTATGGGCACATGAAAACAAGATTTGAGAATTAATAAAAGATATTGTACTGAAATAGTGATCAATGTTGAGGGTGAGGGGACACTCAGGCGAGCATTTTGTCCATATTTATTTGTTTTGAGATCAGTGGTGATCTGCGTAGGAATGTATGAGTGGAATTCCATTCTATAGGAATTACCCACACATGAGGACTGTCATGATGTTTCAACCACACCAGGAAAGGCAAACTCATAGTCCCTTCTTTGATGGTATGTACCGGATTTTACTGACAGGTGTGAGAGAGGAAAGGTTTGCTGACAATCCCACATCAGGGATTTGAATCTGGGATCGCAGCATCTTGACCACAGGTTCCAATTGGAACATCTAACATCCCAACCCAGAACAGATTTCTCCTAACTATCAGGAAAATGTGTTTGTGAAGGAATTAATGTTGCAATGCGGGAATAAAACCGAGAAGGTTGGAAGACTGATGGAGATTGTTTTTTCTGAGAAGATGAATAGAAGGTCCCAGAGATGCTGCAGGCCAGGAACTAGAACATAAAGTACCATTACCAACACTAGTCAATGTGATTTCAACCCAAACTAACCAACACGAGTCAATGTGATATAAACCCAACTTAACCAACACTCGGCAATGTGATTTCAACACAAACTAACCAATACTCGTCAAAGTGATTTCAACCCAAACTAACTAATACTCTTCAAAATGATTTCATACCAAACAAAACACTACTCATCAAAGTGATTTCAACACAAACTAACCAATACTCATCAAAGTGCTTTCTACCTAAACTAACCAATACTCGTCAAAGTGATTTCAACCCAAACTAACCAATACTTGTTAAAGTGATTTCAACCCAAACTAACCAATACTCATCAAAGTGATTTCAACCCAAACCAACCAATACTTGTTAAAGTGATTTCAACCCAAACTGACAAATACTCGTCAAAGTGATTTCAACCCAAACTAACTAATACTCTTCAAAATAATTTCATACCAAACAAAACACTACTCATCAAAGTGATTTCAACACAAACTAACCAATACTCATCAAAGTGATTTCTACCTAAACCAACCAACACTCGTCAAAGTGATTTCAACCCAAACTAATCAATACTTGTGAAAGTGATTTCAACCCAAACGAACCAAAACTTGTTGAAGTGATTTTAACACAAACTAGCCAATACTTGTTGAAGTGATTTCAACCCAAACTAACCAATACTCATCAAAGTGATGGTTACACATGTGGTTGTCCTCATCTGATGAAAACTGTGGACACACTTAGTTGGAGGTGCATGTCTGTGCTCGTATCATTTATATCATCTGGGATTAAAGTGCGCGTGTTTCTGGAGTGATGTGTGTGCGATCATACCTTCAGAATGGAGGTCAGAAGGAAGTTGGAAATTTCCTTCCAGAAAGACTTGAAAAAGCCAGGGTTCTTCTGAGGAACAGGTTCCTGTGTTATGGGCACATGAAAATAAGATTTGAGAATTAATCAAAGATATTGTACTGAAATAGTGATCAATGTTGAGGGTGAGGGGACACTCAGGCGAGCATTTTGTCCATATTCATTTGTTTTGAGATCAGTGGTGATCTGCGTAGGAATGTACGAGGGGAATTCCATTCTATAGGAATTAACCACACAGGAGGAGTCATGATGTTTCAACCACACCAGGAAAGGCAAACTCATAGTCCCTTCTCTGATGGTATGTACCGGATTTTACTGACAGGTGTGAGAGAGGAAAGGTTTGCTGACAATCCCACATCAGGGATTTGAATCTGGGATCGCAGCATCTTGACCACAGGTTCCAATAGGAACATCTAACATCCCAACCCAGAACAGATTTCTCCTAACTATCAGGAAAATGTGTTTGTGAAGGAATTAACGTTGCCATGCGGGAATAAAACCGAGAAGGTTGGAAGACTGATGGAGATTGTTTTTTCTGAGAAGATGAATAGAAGGTCCCATAGATGCTGCAGGCCAGGAACTAGAACATGAAGTACCATTACCAACACTAGTCAATGTGATTTCAACCCAAACTAACCAACACGAGTCAATGTGATATAAACCCAACTTAACCAACACTCGGCAATGTGATTTCAACACAAACTAACCAATACTTGTTCAAGTGATTTCAACCCAAACTGACCAATACTCGTCAGTGATTTCATACCAACCAAAACACTACTCATCAAAGTGATTTCAACACAAACTAACCAATACTCATCAAAGTAATTTCTACCTAAACTAACCAATACTCGTCAAAGTGATTTCAACCCAAACTAACCAATACTTGTTAAAGTGATTTCAACCCAAACTAACCAATACTCGTCAAAGTGATTTTTTTTTTGATTTTTTTTTTTTTGTATACTGAATCGAGGCTCGTGAAAGAGCTAACATTTACTTCACAAACAAATCAACCAGACAAACAAAACACACAAAAAGCGGGAGCGGAAAACAAGATGGGGAGAGAAGGTGAAGCGCACAAACACAACATTTGAGAGCAGGGAGATGTGTGGAAGGGAGAGGGCTTGGGGGGAGGAGGCATGGGAAGGGGGGGGGGGGGGTGGAGGGAGAAGTATAAAACACAAGGATACCAAGGACTTCCAGGACAAAAGTTGGTATTTCAAAAAAGTGGATTTGGGGTGAAATAAGCGGGAGTAGAAAAGATCAAGGTTTTGGGTGGTGGAAGATAAGAGATGGTGGTGAACAGCTGTTTTAAAGACCTGGAGGGTGGAGTGGGATTGAAGAGAGTGAGGGAGTTTGTTCCAGAGGCGGGAGAAAAGAGGAATGAAGGAGTGAAGGTGAGCAGAGAGTCTTGATTTTGGCAGTTTGACCATAAGAGGGTTGCAGGCAGATCTTGTGCGACCTGTAGGAATATTTGCGGGACAGAGCCCAGAGAGAGCTGGGGGGGGGGGGGGGCAAGGCCAGAGAGGAGTCGGTAGAAGACGGAAAGACCACCAACCTGCCTGCGGTGAGTGAGTGAGAGGCCCTTGGAGTTAGCTTCATCGCGGGAGATTCCAATGATTCTGAATGCTTTGGTTTCAACAGCGTGAAGACGAGCTAGGGGTGAGGCAGGAGCACCAGCCCAGAGGGGAGAGCAGTGTTCCATTGAGCTGCGGATGAAAGCCTTGTATGTGGTGAGGAGCTCAGGTGTGCCAAGGAAGGACTTCGCACGACGGAGGATGCCCAGTCGGCGACTGGCTTTGGAGGCCAGATTTGAAATGTGGTTTTCCCAGGAAACATCATGGCAGACAGAGAGACCCAAAAGCTTGGGTGACAGAACTTCTTGGAGAGGATTATTCAGAAAGTGGATGGGAGGGTTGTCCAGTCGGTCTTTTCGGAGAGACATCGTAAGAGTGTGAGATTTGTCAGGATTGAAAGACATGTTCCACTTGTTTGCCCAGTCTTTGATTTTGTCCAGGTCTGCAGAGAGTGAGGAGGCAGCAGACTGCCGATTTGAGGGATGAAGAATGGAGCGACAGAGAGTAGAGTCATCAGCAAAGAGATACAGAGGATTTTCAAGAGAGTCAGAGAGATCATTGATGAAGACCAGAAAAAGCACAGGGCCTAGAACACTGCCTTGTGGAACTCCAGCCTGAACAGGAAGAGGAGATGAGAGAAACCCATTCAGGGCCACACGTTGACTACGACTAGAGAGGAAGTCCGCCAGCCATGTGTGGAGATTTCCATGGATACCAAAAGAGGAGAGTTTGGTGAGCAGAGCGGGGTGCCAGACCGTATCGAAGGCACGTGATATGTCAAGGGAGACTGCTCTAATTTCCTGTCTGGCATTGAGGACCTCCATCCATTGTTGACAAAGCAGAAGCAGCATGTCCAGAGTAGAGTGTCCAGGTCTGAAACCAAATTGATGATCAGAGATCAAGCCATTGGAGAAGAGGAAAGATTTCATATCTGAAGCAATGATGGATTCCATGACTTTGCTGATAATTGGGAGAAGGCTGATTGGTCTGTAGTTGCTGGGATCTGTTTTTGCACCTTTTTTGTGCAAAGCGGTGATGTTGGCAGATTTCCAAGCAGATGGAAGATGACCTTGAGCAAAAGAGAGGGTGAAGAGAACAGAGAGAGGGAGTGAAAGAGCGGAAGAACAGGATTTTAGGACCCGTGGGCTGATGCCGTCAGGTCCAGTTGCAGAATCCGAGTCGAGGGTTGACAGAAACTTTTCCACCTTGTCAGGAGGAAAGGACACAGAGTCCAGGAGCAGCTGGATACGACTGGGTATGGTGGGTACAGAGAGGGATGGGTTTGGGACACAAGATTTAGAGGCAAACACAGAGTTGAGGCATTCAGCTTTTTCACGTGCGGGTTAGGTTGGATTTGGATTTGGTTGGATTTTGGATTTGTTGTTGAATTTGAATTTGAATTTGAAAGTTGGATTTGAATCACGATTGGATTTCAACCCAAACTAACCAATACTTGTTAAAGTGATTTCAACCCAAACTGACCAATACTCATCAAAGTGATTTCAACCCAAACTAACTAATACTCTTCAAAATGATTTCATACCAAACAAAACACTACTCATCAAAGTGATTTCAACACAAACTAACCAATACTCATCAAAGTGATTTCTACCTAAACGAAACCAACACTCGTCAAAGCGATTTCAACCCAATCTAACCAATACTTGTCAAAGTGATTTCAACCCAAACTGACCAATACTCGTCAAAGTGATTTTAACACAAACTAGCCAATACTTGTTGAAGTGATTTCAACCCAAACTAACCAATACTCGTCAAAGTGGTTTTTTTTTTGTTCGTTTGTTTTTTTTGTCTACTGAATCGAAGCTCGTGAAAGAGCTAACATTTATTTCACAAACAAATCAACCAGACAAACAAAATATATAAAAAGAGGGAGCGGGAGACAAGATGGGGAGAGAAGGGGAAGCACACAAACATAACATTTGAGAGCAGGGAGATGTGTGGGAGGGAGAGGGCTTGGGGGGGGGGGGGTGAGGGGGAGGCGTGGGAAGGGGGGGGGGGTGGGAGAAGTATAAAACACAAGGACACCAAGGACTTCCAGGACAGAAGTTAGTATTTCAAAAAAGTGGAATTGGGGTGAAATTAGCGGGGGTAGAAAAGATCAAGGTTTTGGATGTGGGAAGATAAGAGATGGTGGTGAACAGCTGTTTTAAAGACCTGGAGGGTGGAGTGGGATTGAAGAGAGTGAGGGAGTTTGTTCCAGAGGCGGGAGAAAAGAGGAATGGAGTGAAGGTGAGCAGAGAGTTTTGATTTTGGCAGTTTAACCATAAGAGGGTTGCAGGCAGATCTTGTGCGACCTGTAGGAATATTTGCGGGACAGAGCCCAGAGAGAGCTGGGGGGGCATGGCCAGAGAGGAGTCGGTAGAAGACGGTAGATTTAATCTTCAACATTGGACGGAGAACTCGGTGGATAAATATCGGGGGAATTACATAAATACACTGTCCGTTTAAAACTCACCTCTTTGAAGATGTCACCCCGCACATGGTGGTAAATGGGGTGAAAGATGGTAATTGATAAAAGTACAAGCAAAAAGAGCGTGATGAGACGAGATACAACCTCCATGTTTCACTTCTCACGAACAATGGAAGGAACAGCGATTGTGGGTTCAATTAAATAACACTGAGAACAATTGTAACCATAGAGAAAGAGAGGACAACGGATAACTCGATCGAACAGTTTAATTACAAATAACTATAAACGTTAAAATAAGATAACTCGCAATTAAAACATTTAAAATTTACTTGATGAACACTTTGATTTATAAACAGTAATTTTAATTTCAATATTTTAATTTTCAGACATATCCTTCAATTGAATGAATGAGGCAAAAAATTTCATTCCTATTTATGTTTCATTCTGTCATCCCTTCATCTCCATGGCAACAGATGTTAATTGATCAGGTTTGCATTACTGATGTTTTTTCAACATGAAACTCCCTGGGCCTGGCTTGGCTTCAAAGCAACATGTCACTCTCTGGGCCTGGCTTGGCTTCAAATCAACATGTCACTCCCTGGGCCTGGCTTGGCTTCAAATCAATATATCACTCTCTGGGCCTGGCTTGGCTTCAAATCAACATCTCACTCTCTGGGTCTGGCATGGCTTAAAATCAACATGCAACTCTGGGCCTGGCTTGGGCCTTCAAATTAAACCGGCCTCGCCTCGCCAGTGCTAATTTGGTGCCTGACGAGACTCGTGCATCCAACATCCTCGGGAGAGAGAGAAAAAAACATCTAAGTTCTTACCAACCAAATTGTGCAATATCTCTACCTGCTCCGATGTTGGGCCCTCTTCAGAGCGTGTCAACATGTCCCACACTCCCTCTGGCCAATCACATTTCCCCAAAATTTCCCCTCTTTCCGGCTGTACTGGCAAGCATGTGAATCCACTTCCTCCGGTGACCTCTACTACATGACTGCATTTGGCTACGATGGCTCCGCCCCTTACAGTGCGAGGGCTGTCGGACAAGTTGAGCAGCCTACCTGCCAACATAGGCCCACGGGTGTCTACGAGGGTGCAACCCACCATCAATCCCTCGGTCCCCTGCAAGGACCACGACTCCACAAGCCCCAGCTGGCCAATGGGTTGAGTACCTGCTGCTAACTCTGCCATCACCACTGTCTCGGACCTGGGAGGCACGGTCACAGTGTGTGGCACCTCCAGCCACGTCCCCTGCACCTCCTCGTCATCCCCCATTCCCACCAACTGCAGCCTCTCAGTGCCCAACTACATATGACCATGCCCAAAGTCTAGTTGGCAGTCGTGTTCCACCAGGAAACTCAATCCCAGCCAAGCATGGCCCCGTATGCTCAGCTCATTCTAGTTTCCCGCACACTCTATCGCGACAGGCCCAGGCATAGGTGATGGTCCTCTTTCTGGCACCTGTGGACCCACTGGGGGCCCCCTCCTTTCTGGACTGTGAAGCCTGTTAGGAGGAGGTGGCCCAGGTGGTTGCCGACAATCCCTCTGCCGGTGCCCCCTTCTCCCACATCTAAAACAAGTCCCCATGAACGGACCGCTCTGGTACCCAGGCGGAGCACCCCTTACTCCCGGACCATCCTGATGAAAATCAGGCCGTCCTGATGGCAAACCTGGACCAAACTGCCGTGACTCACCTCCTGCAAATTTACCCCCTGTCAAACCTGACAGCTGGCGGCTGATCCCCCTTAACATTCGGCCTATGACCATATCCTCCGGCTTCTCTTCCTGGTCCGCACCTCCGCCTGCCGTACAGTCACAGGTGCCCTCTCTGATGCGCGGTTCAACCTCCTCAAAAAGTCAGTCTCGCCGCGCATTCCACTGCTCGGTGCACCGTGGCCGGGTCCTGCAACTCCACCAGAATCCGGACCTCGGGGTCAGGAAGAGCCGCCATAAATTTCTCTATCGCCAGCTTATCCCACGCTTGTGCGGGTAGGTCCCGGTATGCAATCCTCACAGATTGGTAAATATCCTGGGCCATCTCCTGCAACGTCTCGTTTGGTTTCTGCCTACGATGCAGCAGCTGTGCCCTGACCAGGTCGCACCTCGCACTTGTCCCATACCTGTGGTTCAAGGCATCACAGTTGCCCTTACTGGTCAATATTCCCTCTGGGACTACGATTAGCACGTCTGCGGCTGACCCCCTCAGTGTTGCCACCAGATTCCCCATGCGCTCCCGCTCTCCCCAACCATTGAGCTGAGACACACATTCAAATTGTGTCAGGAAAGCCTCCAAACTCCCCGACCCATCAAAATGCACAAGGGGGATTGCCTTTCCAGAGACTCTGCTCCCCGATTCCCCTCTGTCCAAATCCAGCCCGAGGCCAAAACACCCCCCAACTGGGTAATCGGTTTCGGAGTCTCTGGTGCCCAAATGTGGTTTGTGGGGAAGGTCCCTTGGGTCACCTTAATCTCGTCCTGGAGATCCTTAACGGACCGACTCACCTCTTCCCCTCAGACTGTTTGACCCGAGCAACCTCTCCTTTGATGGTATTGTCCCAGGCCTCCAGTCGCTCCTTCATCAAATCACTCAGCCTGTCATCAGTCAATTGCGGCCCCCACGGGCCTTTATCAACAAACACCCACTCCTGCTCCGTTACACGGGCTTCCAACCCTTTTACCTCCTCGGCCAATTCGACCCCTTGTTGTTTGAGGAGTCCCCATTCCTCTACCTGTTGCCGCATTCTGGCATCCACCCGGCCCCGATGGCCTTCCAGATCTCCATTTACTTTATCAATTCTGGTATTTGTGGCCCCAATTCTATCCTCCAATTTCCCCCCCATTCGGACAGCCTGGGTCATGCCCTCTTCTATTTTCGATGTTAATTCTTCCCTCTTTAGCTCGATCTCTATCCCCATGGACTTTTCCATTTCACCGAATTTAGTTTCTACTTTGCCCTCAAATTCACCCAGCCTGTCCGTAATTTGATTTTGCATTTTCCCCTCAATGTTATCAATTCGTTCCCCCAGTTGTTGTTATTTCCTCTATTTTATCAAATTTGTTTTCCATCCTATCCATCTGTTCCTTTAATTCCTCCTTCAACCCATCAATTTTCTTTCCATTCCTTCACTGTGTCCTTCCAATCGATCACTCATTCCCTTCATTCCTTCCCTATATTCATTCCCCTGGGACTCCATTTTATTGGTCATCTCTCCCATAAAATCCCTATTTCATTCCATCCCTTTTGTTATTTAATCGCTCATTCTGAGCATTCATTCCCTCAAATTTATCGTTCATTTCCCTCATTTCATTCCTTTGGGAATACATTTTTTCACTCATTCCCTTAATCTCCCTAAATTAATCGATCCCAAATCTGGTCGGGTATCGCGGCCGCTCCAATTGTTCCCGGCTCCCCGGGAGGGGAGGAGGATGGGTTGGTGCTCAGGACGGGGGAGGTTCCAAGACTAACCTCCAATTCCCCTACCTCCAGTTCACCTTCTGAGCTGACAGAAGCCTCGCTACGCACCTCCATTTCACCGACCTCCGACATCCGCTTTGAGGAAGGTCGTTTCCCGCGCGCGTATTTATTTTTACCTCACAAATAAAATTTACATTTTCCGAAGACGCGATATCGCGCTTCGTGTGCCTAGTGTCGACGATGCAAATTTCTCCGCCTCGACACGATGAACAAATTTCGGTTCCAAATGCTGGGCGGGATTTTTCACCCAGCCGGCGTCGACTCGCTACCTCCGGACAAAAAAATTGCCCGCGAGGTTCGAATCCCAACTGCCTGACAAACATTTGTCGTGCGGCCGCCTCTGATGAAAATCAGGCGGCCACGGAAGCCGATCGCGAAGGCCTTTAGCTCTCGAGGCGAAAACTCAATGGCGGACTCGAAGATAGAAAGCGAAACACAATTGTGCAGGGTGGAGGGGCGGCGCAAGACAAGACCCCTGCAGTCCAACCTGTTCTCAGGGCGTCTCCAATGCTGCTGCAAATTAAATAAATCATACGGAAAACTGCGTTCAAGTATAATTATACAGAAAATACAATGATTTATTAACGGTTCCAAGAACAAAGAAATGCCGCGCTATGCTATGATGCTCTAAACCCCCTATATGGAGTACTCCCACTCGACAGACTTATTAAACAAACAAAACGAAATGAAGAAAGAGGGTGTGTGTGTTTGTGGTGCGTTCTTAGCTTTGCTCGCTCGGGAGCATGGCGTGGAGATGGTGCAGGCATCGAACAGCTAGGCCCCGACATGTGGACGGGAAGGGGGTCTCCCCGACGCGCCTCGCTCGCCGGCCCCGGTCCTCTCGCACCGCGACTCTCAAACGCTCGCGCCGTCCGAAGGACCACGGTTCCAGCCGCTGTCGTCTCTGCTCGGCGCTTTGGAGATCGTGGGTGGTCGGCGATGGTACGCGCGAGGCCACGAACGCGGCAAACAACGGGCGAACGTCGGCACAACAGCCGTCCATGCAAGCACGCGATCCGATAGTGGCATGACGCCATGACGTCGACACGTCCCAAATGCGGACACCGAAGACCTCCCGGAAACGCGCAACGACCATCGCACAAATTGGACATTTTTGTGAGAGTTTGGTTTTAATGGAAAAGGAAAAAGAACGAGTCGAATGACGGAACCTCTCGGTACTTGAACACATGAAGGACAAGAGAGGAACTTTTACACAGGAGAAGGTGATTTGTCCCATCAAGTCTATGTCATGTCAACACCACATTAATTTAATATTCAACATTGGACGGAGAACTCGGTGGATAAATATTGGGAAAATTACATGAAGAAACTGTCCCTTTAAAACTCACCTCTTTGAAGATGTCACCCCGTACATGGTGGTAAATGGGGTGAAAGATGGTAATTGATAAGAGTACGAGCAAAAACAGCGCGATGAGACGAGACACAACCTTCATGTTTCACTTCTCACGAACAATGCAAGGAACAGCGATTGTGGGTTCAATTATGACGCTGAGAACAATTGTAACCATAGAGACAGAGAGGACAACGGATAACTCAATCAGAAGTTTAATTACAAATAATTAGAAACATTAAAATAAGATAACTCGCAATTAAAACAATTAACATTTACGAGATGAACACTTTTATTTTTAAACAGTAATTTTAATTTCAGTGTTTTAATTTTCAGAAATATCCTTCAATTGAACGAATGAGGCAAAAAATTTCATTCCGATTTATGTTTCATTCTGTCATCCCTTCATCACCATGGCAACAGATGTCAATTGATCAGGTTTGCATTGCTGATGTTTTTTCAACATGTAACTCATGTATCAACATGTAACTCCCTGGGCCTGGCTTGGCTTCAAATCAACATGCAACTCACTGGGCCTGGCTCGGCTTCAAATCAACATGGAACTCCCTGGGCCTGGCTTGGTTTCAAATCAACATGTAACTCCCTGGGTCTGGCCTGGCCTCAAATCAACATGTCACTCACTGGTTCTGGCCTGGCTTCAAATCAACATGGAACTCCCTGGGCCTGGCTTGGTTTCAAATCAACATGTAACTCCCTGGGCCTGGCCTGGCTTCAAATCAACATGTCACTCACTGGTTCTGGCCTGGCTTCAAATCAACATGTAACTCCCTGGGTCTGACTTGGTTTCAAATCAACATGTAACTCCCTGGGCGTGGCTTGGCTTCAAATCAACATGTCACTCACTGGGCCTGGCTTGGTTTCAAATCAACATGTAACTCCCTGGGTCTGGCTTGGCTTCAAATCAACATGTAACTCCCTGGGTCTGACTTGGTTTCAAATCAACATGTAACTCCCTGGGTGTGGCTTGGCTTCAAATCAACATGTCACTCACTGGGCCTGGCTTGGTTTCAAATCAACATGTAACTCCCTGGGTCTGGCTTGGCTTCAAATCAACATGTAACTCCCTGGGTCTGGCTCGGCTTCAAATCAACATGTCACTCACTGGGCCTGGCTTGGTTTCAAATCAATATGTAACTCCCTGGGTCTGGCTTGGCTTCAAATCAACATGTCACTCTCTGGGCATGGCTTGGCTTCAAATCAAGTTGTAACTCCCTGGGCCTGGCTTGGCTTCAAATCAACATGTCACTCTCTGGGCGTGGCTTGGCTTCAAATCAACATGTAACTCCCTGGGCCTGGCTTGGCTTCAAATCAACATGTCACTCTCTGGGCGTGGCTTGGCTTCAAATCAACATGTAACTCCCTGGGTCTGGCTTGGCTTCAAATCAACATGTCACTCTCTGGGCGTGACTTGGCTTCAAATCAACATGTCACTCTCTGGGCGTGGCGTGGCTTCAAATCAACATGCAACACCCTGGGTTTTTTGCTTCAAATCAACATGTCACTATCATCTGGGCCTGGCTTGGCTTCAAATCAACATGTCACTCTCTGGGCGTGGCTTGATCCTGGCTTAAAATCAACACGTAACTCTGGGCCTGGCTTGGCTTCAAATCAACACGTAACTCTGCACCTGGCTTGGCTTTAAATCAACACATAACTCTGGGCTGGGCTTGGCTTCAAATCAACATGTAACTGAACATGTAACATGTAACTGCAATGTAATGTAATGTAATTACATGTGACATGTAACTCAACATGTAACTTTCTGTGTCGACCCTCAGGAGTGCCAGGAAGCACTATCTCTCCACACTCAAGAATGAACTCTCAAACCTGTCTCCTTCCTCCAAATCCTGGTGGTGCCTGGTCAAATCCGTTTCTGGTGTTTGTTGCCCTTCCATCCCCTCCCATACCTCAAATGGCTACACAGTTGACACCACACGTGACAAAGCTGAATGCCTCAACTCTGTGTTTGCTTCAAAATCTTGTGTCCCAAACCCATCTCTGTTCCCACCTTCCCAGTCGAACCCAACTGCTCCTGGACTCTGTGGCCTTCTCTCCTGACAAGGTGGAGAAGTTTTTGTCAAACCTCGACTATGATTCTGCAACTGGACCAGACGGCATCAGCCCACAGGTCCTAAAATTCTGCTCTTACGCTCTGTCTCACCCTCTCTCTGTTCTTTTCACCCCCTCTTTTGCTCAAGGTCATCTGTCTGCATCTTGCAAATCAGCAAACATTACCGCTTTCCACAAAAAAAGGTGCAAAAACAGATCCTTGCAACTCCACACCAATCAGCCTGCTCCCAATTATCAGCAAAGTCATGGAATCCATCATTGCTTCAGATATCAAATCCTTCCTCTTCTCCAATGGCTTGATCTCCGATCATCAATTTGAATTCAGACCAGGTCATTCTACTCTGGACATGTTGCATCTGCTGTCTCAACAATGGAGGGAGGTCCTCAATGCCAAACAGGAAATCAGAGCTGTCTCCCTTGACATATCACGTGCCTTCGATACGGTCTGGCACCCAGCTCTGCTCACCAAACTCCCCTCCTATGGTATCCATGGAAATCTCCTCGCATGGCTTGTGGACTTCCTCTCTGGTCGTAGTCAACGTGTGGCCCTGAATGGATTTCTTTCATCTCCCCTGCCTGTTCTGGCTGGAGTTCCCCAAGGTAGTGTTCTGGGCCCTGTGCTATTTCTGGTCTTCATCAATGATCTCTCCGACTCTCTGGAAAATCCTCTCTATCTCTTTGCTGATGACTCCACTCTCTGCCGCTCCATACCTCATCCCTCAGATCGGCAGTCTGCAGCCTCCTCACTCTCTGCAGACCTGGACAAAATCACAGTCTGGTCAAACAAGTGGAACATTTCTTTCAATCCTGACAAATCTCACACTCTTACTATGTCTCTCCGAAAAGTCCGACTGGAAAACCCTCCCAGCCACTTCCTCAACAATCCTCTCCAAGAAGTTCTGTCGCTCAAGCTTTTGGGTCTCACTATCTGCCATGATCTTTCTTGGGAAAACCACATTTCCAAGCTGGCCTCCAAAGCCAGTCGCCAACTGGGCATCCTCCGTCGTGCGAAGTCCTTCCTTGGCACACCTGAGCTCCTCACCACATACAAGGCTTTCATCCGCAGCTCAATGGAATACTGTTCCCCCCTCTGGGCCGGTGCTCCTGCCTCACACCTGGCTCGGCTTCACGCTGTTGGAACCAAAGCTTTCAGAATCATTGGAATCTCCCGAATAACAGGCGAACTATCTCCGGAATCATGGCCAAATTGAAAATTCGTGCCTCGAGTTTGGATTCCTGCACGAAGCAGGAATTGAAAATCAAATCGGAGAAGTGAAAATCCACCTGATGAGCAAGCGGATAAGCCGCGAAAATCCACCTGAAGATAAGCCGCGGTTGAAGCCGGATGATTGATACCTGGTAATCAGGGAGCCATTGTTAAGTACGTGAAGCGATTGTGCATGGACGTGCAATGGCGACGGTGAATGAATGCGATGAGCAGGGACATTGGGCTTGAGATAACGACTTTGCTAAATTACCGCACAATTACAACTTTCCATTCGAGTCTGCGGAGGTTTAAAGTTGGAGGATATTTAAGAGCAGGGCGTAACGAACACGCAATTAACGTGACCAATGGGGTAAATTAACGATCTCACTTAAAGAAGTAACAAGCAAAGTGCAATTGACTGATGTGCAAGATCGGGCTTGGGGGATTAGGTCGTCAAGTTTGAATGCGTTCTGGCATGACGCCATGACGTCGACACGTCCCAAATGCGGACACCGAAGACCTCCCGGAAACGCGCAACGACCATCGCACAAAGTGGACATTTTGGTGAGAGTTTAGTTTTAATGGAAAAGGAAAAAGAACCAGTCGAACG
The DNA here is from genome assembly GCF_964187855.1 of Myxine glutinosa. Lineage (NCBI taxonomy): Eukaryota > Metazoa > Chordata > Myxini > Myxiniformes > Myxinidae > Myxine > Myxine glutinosa. The sequence continues at coordinate 123,625,129 of NC_136262.1, forward strand.
ACGGAACCTCTCGGTACTTGAACACATGAAGGACAAGAGAGGAACTTTTACACAGGAGAAGGTCATTTGTCCCATCAAGTCTATGTCATGTCAACACCACATCAATTTAATATTCACCATTGGACGGAGAACTTGGTGGATAAATATCGGGAAAATTACATGAAGAAACCGTCCCTTTAAAACTCACCTCTTTGAAGATGTCACCCCGTACATGGTGGTAAATGGGGTGAAAGATGGTAATTGATAAGAGAACGAGCAAAAACAGCGCGATGAGACAAGACACAACCTTCATGTTTCACTTCTCACGAACAATGGAAGGAACAGCAATTGTGGGTTCAATTATGACGCTGAGAACAATTGTAACCATAGAGACAGAGAGGACAACGGATAACTCAATCAGAAGTTTAATTACAAATAATTAGAAACATTAAAATAAGATAACTCGCAATTAAAACAATTAACATTTACGAGATGAACACTTTTATTTTTAAACAGTAATTTTAATTTCAGTGTTTTAATTTTCAGAAATATCCTTCAATTGAACGAATGAGGCAAAAAATTTCATTCCGATTTATGTTTCATTCTGTCATCCCTTCATCACCATGGCAACAGATGTCAATTGATCAGGTTTGCATTGCTGATGTTTTTTCAACATGTAACTCATGTATCAACATGTAACTCCCTGGGCCTGGCTTGGCTTCAAATCAACATGCAACTCACTGGGCCTGGCTCGGCTTCAAATCAACATGGAACTCCCTGGGCCTGGCTTGGTTTCAAATCAACATGTAACTCCCTGGGTCTGGCCTGGCCTCAAATCAACATGTCACTCACTGGTTCTGGCCTGGCTTCAAATCAACATGGAACTCCCTGGGCCTGGCTTGGTTTCAAATCAACATGTAACTCCCTGGGCCTGGCCTGGCTTCAAATCAACATGTCACTCACTGGTTCTGGCCTGGCTTCAAATCAACATGTAACTCCCTGGGTCTGACTTGGTTTCAAATCAACATGTAACTCCCTGGGCGTGGCTTGGCTTCAAATCAACATGTCACTCACTGGGCCTGGCTTGGTTTCAAATCAACATGTAACTCCCTGGGTCTGGCTTGGCTTCAAATCAACATGTAACTCCCTGGGTCTGACTTGGTTTCAAATCAACATGTAACTCCCTGGGTGTGGCTTGGCTTCAAATCAACATGTCACTCACTGGGCCTGGCTTGGTTTCAAATCAACATGTAACTCCCTGGGTCTGGCTTGGCTTCAAATCAACATGTAACTCCCTGGGTCTGGCTCGGCTTCAAATCAACATGTCACTCACTGGGCATGGCTTGGCTTCAAATCAAGTTGTAACTCCCTGGGCCTGGCTTGGCTTCAAATCAACATGTCACTCTCTGGGCGTGGCTTGGCTTCAAATCAACATGTAACTCCCTGGGCCTGGCTTGGCTTCAAATCAACATGTCACTCTCTGGGCGTGGCTTGGCTTCAAATCAACATGTAACTCCCTGGGTCTGGCTTGGCTTCAAATCAACATGTCACTCTCTGGGCGTGACTTGGCTTCAAATCAACATGTCACTCTCTGGGCCTGGCTTGGTTTCAAATCAATATGTAACTCCCTGGGTCTGGCTTGGCTTCAAATCAACATGTCACTCTCTGGGCATGGCTTGGCTTCAAATCAAGTTGTAACTCCCTGGGCCTGGCTTGGCTTCAAATCAACATGTCACTCACTGGGCCTGGCTTGGTTTCAAATCAATATGTAACTCCCTGGGTCTGGCTTGGCTTCAAATCAACATGTCACTCTCTGGGCATGGCTTGGCTTCAAATCAAGTTGTAACTCCCTGGGCCTGGCTTGGTTTCAAATCAACATGTAACTCCCTGGGTCTGGCTTGGCTTCAAATCAACATGTCACTCTCTGGGCATGGCTTGGCTTCAAATCAAGTTGTAACTCCCTGGGCCTGGCTTGGCTTCAAATCAACATGTCACTCTCTGGGCGTGGCTTGGCTTCAAATCAACATGTAACTCCCTGGGCCTGGCTTGGCTTCAAATCAACATGTCACTCTCTGGGCGTGGCTTGGCTTCAAATCAACATGTAACTCCCTGGGTCTGGCTTGGCTTCAAATCAACATGTCACTCTCTGGGCGTGACTTGGCTTCAAATCAACATGTCACTCTCTGGGCGTGGCTTGGCTTCAAATCAACATGCAACACCCTGGGTTTTTTGCTTCAAATCAACATGTCACTATCATCTGGGCCTGGCTTGGCTTCAAATCAACATGTCACTCTCTGGGCGTGGCTTGATCCTGGCTTAAAATCAACACGTAACTCTGGGCCTGGCTTGGCTTCAAATCAACACGTAACTCTGCACCTGGCTTGGCTTCAAATCAACACATAACTCTGGGCTGGGCTTGGCTTCAAATCAACATGTAACTGAACATGTAACATGTAACTGCAATGTAATGTAATGTAATTACATGTGACATGTAACTCAACATGTAACTTTCTGTGTCGACCCTCAGGAGTGCCAGGAAGCACTATCTCTCCACACTCAAGAATGAACTCTCAAACCTGTCTCCTTCCTCCAAATCCTGGTGGTGCCTGGTCAAATCCGTTTCTGGTGTTTGTTGCCCTTCCATCCCCTCCCATACCTCAAATGGCTACACAGTTGACACCACACGTGACAAAGCTGAATGCCTCAACTCTGTGTTTGCTTCAAAATCTTGTGTCCCAAACCCATCTCTGTTCCCACCTTCCCAGTCGAACCCAACTGCTCCTGGACTCTGTGGCCTTCTCTCCTGACAAGGTGGAGAAGTTTTTGTCAAACCTCGACTATGATTCTGCAACTGGACCAGACGGCATCAGCCCACAGGTCCTAAAATTCTGCTCTTACGCTCTGTCTCACCCTCTCTCTGTTCTTTTCACCCCCTCTTTTGCTCAAGGTCATCTGTCTGCATCTTGCAAATCAGCAAACATTACCGCTTTCCACAAAAAAGGTGCAAAAACAGATCCTTGCAACTCCACACCAATCAGCCTGCTCCCAATTATCAGCAAAGTCATGGAATCCATCATTGCTTCAGATATCAAATCCTTCCTCTTCTCCAATGGCTTGATCTCCGATCATCAATTTGGATTCAGACCAGGTCATTCTACTCTGGACATGTTGCATCTGCTGTCTCAACAATGGAGGGAGGTCCTCAATGCCAAACAGGAAATCAGAGCTGTCTCCCTTGACATATCACGTGCCTTCGATACGGTCTGGCACCCAGCTCTGCTCACCAAACTCCCCTCCTATGGTATCCATGGAAATCTCCTCGCATGGCTTGTGGACTTCCTCTCTGGTCGTAGTCAACGTGTGGCCCTGAATGGATTTCTTTCATCTCCCCTGCCTGTTCTGGCTGGAGTTCCCCAAGGTAGTGTTCTGGGCCCTGTGCTATTTCTGGTCTTCATCAATGATCTCTCCGACTCTCTGGAAAATCCTCTCTATCTCTTTGCTGATGACTCCACTCTCTGCCGCTCCATACCTCATCCCTCAGATCGGCAGTCTGCAGCCTCCTCACTCTCTGCAGACCTGGACAAAATCACAGTCTGGTCAAACAAGTGGAACATTTCTTTCAATCCTGACAAATCTCACACTCTTACTATGTCTCTCCGAAAAGTCCGACTGGAAAACCCTCCCAGCCACTTCCTCAACAATCCTCTCCAAGAAGTTCTGTCGCTCAAGCTTTTGGGTCTCACTATCTGCCATGATCTTTCTTGGGAAAACCACATTTCCAAGCTGGCCTCCAAAGCCAGTCGCCAACTGGGCATCCTCCGTCGTGCGAAGTCCTTCCTTGGCACACCTGAGCTCCTCACCACATACAAGGCTTTCATCCGCAGCTCAATGGAATACTGTTCCCCCCTCTGGGCCGGTGCTCCTGCCTCACACCTGGCTCGGCTTCACGCTGTTGGAACCAAAGCTTTCAGAATCATTGGAATCTCCCGAATAACAGGCGAACTATCTCCGGAATCATGGCCAAATTGAAAATTCGTGCCTCGAGTTTGGATTCCTGCACGAAGCAGGAATTGAAAATCAAATCGGAGAAGTGAAAATCCACCTGATGAGCAAGCGGATAAGCCGCGAAAATCCACCTGAAGATAAGCCGCGGTTGAAGCCGGATGATTGATACCTGGTAATCAGGGAGCCATTGTTAAGTACGTGAAGCGATTGTGCATGGACGTGCAATGGCGACGGTGAATGAATGCGATGAGCAGGGACATTGGGCTTGAGATAACGACTTTGCTAAATTACCGCACAATTACAACTTTCCATTCGAGTCTGCGGAGGTTTAAAGTTGGAGGATATTTAAGAGCAGGGCGTAACGAACACGCAATTAACGTGACCAATGGGGTAAATTAACGATCTCACTTAAAGAAGTAACAAGCAAAGTGCAATTGACTGATGTGCAAGATCGGGCTTGGGGGATTAGGTCGTCAAGTTTGAATGCGTTCTGGCATGACGCCATGACGTCGACACGTCCCAAATGCGGACACCGAAGACCTCCCGGAAACGCGCAACGACCATCGCACAAAGTGGACATTTTGGTGAGAGTTTAGTTTTAATGGAAAAGGAAAAAGAACCAGTCGAACGACGGAACCTCTCGGTACTTGAACACATGAAGGACAAGAGAGGAACTTTTACACAGGAGAAGGTCATTTGTCCCATCAAGTCTATGTCATGTCAACACCACATCAATTTAATATTCACCATTGGACGGAGAACTCGGTGGATAAATATCGGGAAAATTACATGAAGAAACCGTCCCTTTAAAACTCACCTCTTTGAAGATGTCACCCCGTACATGGTGGTAAATGGGGTGAAAGATGGTAATTGATAAGAGAACGAGCAAAAACAGCGCGATGAGACAAGACACAACCTTCATGTTTCACTTCTCACGAACAATGGAAGGAACAGCAATTGTGGGTTCAATTATGACACTGAGAACAATTGTAACCATAGAGACAGAGAGGACAACGGATAACTCGATCGGTACAGTTTAATTACAAATAACTAGAAACATTAAAATAAGATAACTCGCAATTAAAACAATTAACATTTACGAGATGAACACTTTTATTTTTAAACAGTAATTTTAATTTCAGTGTTTTAATTTTCAGAAATATCCTTCAATTGAACGAATGAGGCAAAAAATTTCATTCCGATTTATGTTTCATTCTGTCATCCCTTCATCCCCATGGCAACAGATGTTAATTGATCAGGTTTGCATTGCTGATGTTTTTTCAACATGTAACTCATGTATCAACATGTAACTCCCTGGGCCTGGCTTGGGTTCAAATCAACATGCAACTCACTGGGCTTGGCTCGGCTTCAAATCAACATGTAACTCTCTGGGCCTGGCTTGGTTTCAAATCAACATGTAACTCCCTGGGTCTGGCTTGGCTTCAAATCAACATGTCACTCACTGTGCCTGGCCTGGCTTCAAATCAACATGTCACTCCCTGGGCCTGGCTTGGGTTCAAATCAACATGCAACTCACTGGGCTTGGCTCGGCTTCAAATCAACATGTAACTCTCTGGGCATGGCTTGGCTTCAAATCAAGTTGTAACTCCCTGGGCCTGGCTTGGCTTCAAATCAACATGTCACTCTCTGGGCGTGGCTTGGCTTCAAATCAACATGTAACTCCCTGGGCCTGGCTTGGCTTCAAATCAACATGTCACTCTCTGGGCGTGGCTTGGCTTCAAATCAACATGTAACTCCCTGGGTCTGGCTTGGCTTCAAATCAACATGTCACTCTCTGGGCGTGACTTGGCTTCAAATCAACATGTCACTCTCTGGGCGTGGCGTGGCTTCAAATCAACATGCAACACCCTGGGTTTTTTGCTTCAAATCAACATGTCACTATCATCTGGGCCTGGCTTGGCTTCAAATCAACATGTCACTCTCTGGGCGTGGCTTGATCCTGGCTTAAAATCAACACGTAACTCTGGGCCTGGCTTGGCTTCAAATCAACACGTAACTCTGCACCTGGCTTGGCTTTAAATCAACACATAACTCTGGGCTGGGCTTGGCTTCAAATCAACATGTAACTGAACATGTAACATGTAACTGCAATGTAATGTAATGTAATTACATGTGACATGTAACTCAACATGTAACTTTCTGTGTCGACCCTCAGGAGTGCCAGGAAGCACTATCTCTCCACACTCAAGAATGAACTCTCAAACCTGTCTCCTTCCTCCAAATCCTGGTGGTGCCTGGTCAAATCCGTTTCTGGTGTTTGTTGCCCTTCCATCCCCTCCCATACCTCAAATGGCTACACAGTTGACACCACACGTGACAAAGCTGAATGCCTCAACTCTGTGTTTGCTTCAAAATCTTGTGTCCCAAACCCATCTCTGTTCCCACCTTCCCAGTCGAACCCAACTGCTCCTGGACTCTGTGGCCTTCTCTCCTGACAAGGTGGAGAAGTTTTTGTCAAACCTCGACTATGATTCTGCAACTGGACCAGACGGCATCAGCCCACAGGTCCTAAAATTCTGCTCTTACGCTCTGTCTCACCCTCTCTCTGTTCTTTTCACCCCCTCTTTTGCTCAAGGTCATCTGTCTGCATCTTGCAAATCAGCAAACATTACCGCTTTCCACAAAAAAAGGTGCAAAAACAGATCCTTGCAACTCCACACCAATCAGCCTGCTCCCAATTATCAGCAAAGTCATGGAATCCATCATTGCTTCAGATATCAAATCCTTCCTCTTCTCCAATGGCTTGATCTCCGATCATCAATTTGAATTCAGACCAGGTCATTCTACTCTGGACATGTTGCATCTGCTGTCTCAACAATGGAGGGAGGTCCTCAATGCCAAACAGGAAATCAGAGCTGTCTCCCTTGACATATCACGTGCCTTCGATACGGTCTGGCACCCAGCTCTGCTCACCAAACTCCCCTCCTATGGTATCCATGGAAATCTCCTCGCATGGCTTGTGGACTTCCTCTCTGGTCGTAGTCAACGTGTGGCCCTGAATGGATTTCTTTCATCTCCCCTGCCTGTTCTGGCTGGAGTTCCCCAAGGTAGTGTTCTGGGCCCTGTGCTATTTCTGGTCTTCATCAATGATCTCTCCGACTCTCTGGAAAATCCTCTCTATCTCTTTGCTGATGACTCCACTCTCTGCCGCTCCATACCTCATCCCTCAGATCGGCAGTCTGCAGCCTCCTCACTCTCTGCAGACCTGGACAAAATCACAGTCTGGTCAAACAAGTGGAACATTTCTTTCAATCCTGACAAATCTCACACTCTTACTATGTCTCTCCGAAAAGTCCGACTGGAAAACCCTCCCAGCCACTTCCTCAACAATCCTCTCCAAGAAGTTCTGTCGCTCAAGCTTTTGGGTCTCACTATCTGCCATGATCTTTCTTGGGAAAACCACATTTCCAAGCTGGCCTCCAAAGCCAGTCGCCAACTGGGCATCCTCCGTCGTGCGAAGTCCTTCCTTGGCACACCTGAGCTCCTCACCACATACAAGGCTTTCATCCGCAGCTCAATGGAATACTGTTCCCCCCTCTGGGCCGGTGCTCCTGCCTCACACCTGGCTCGGCTTCACGCTGTTGGAACCAAAGCTTTCAGAATCATTGGAATCTCCCGAATAACAGGCGAACTATCTCCGGAATCATGGCCAAATTGAAAATTCGTGCCTCGAGTTTGGATTCCTGCACGAAGCAGGAATTGAAAATCAAATCGGAGAAGTGAAAATCCACCTGATGAGCAAGCGGATAAGCCGCGAAAATCCACCTGAAGATAAGCCGCGGTTGAAGCCGGATGATTGATACCTGGTAATCAGGGAGCCATTGTTAAGTACGTGAAGCGATTGTGCATGGACGTGCAATGGCGACGGTGAATGAATGCGATGAGCAGGGACATTGGGCTTGAGATAACGACTTTGCTAAATTACCGCACAATTACAACTTTCCATTCGAGTCTGCGGAGGTTTAAAGTTGGAGGATATTTAAGAGCAGGGCGTAACGAACACGCAATTAACGTGACCAATGGGGTAAATTAACGATCTCACTTAAAGAAGTAACAAGCAAAGTGCAATTGACTGATGTGCAAGATCGGGCTTGGGGGATTAGGTCGTCAAGTTTGAATGCGTTCTGGCATGACGCCATGACGTCGACACGTCCCAAATGCGGACACCGAAGACCTCCCGGAAACGCGCAACGACCATCGCACAAAGTGGACATTTTGGTGAGAGTTTAGTTTTAATGGAAAAGGAAAAAGAACCAGTCGAACGACGGAACCTCTCGGTACTTGAACACATGAAGGACAAGAGAGGAACTTTTACACAGGAGAAGGTCATTTGTCCCATCAAGTCTATGTCATGTCAACACCACATCAATTTAATATTCACCATTGGACGGAGAACTTGGTGGATAAATATCGGGAAAATTACATGAAGAAACCGTCCCTTTAAAACTCACCTCTTTGAAGATGTCACCCCGTACATGGTGGTAAATGGGGTGAAAGATGGTAATTGATAAGAGAACGAGCAAAAACAGCGCGATGAGACAAGACACAACCTTCATGTTTCACTTCTCACGAACAATGGAAGGAACAGCAATTGTGGGTTCAATTATGACGCTGAGAACAATTGTAACCATAGAGACAGAGAGGACAACGGATAACTCAATCAGAAGTTTAATTACAAATAATTAGAAACATTAAAATAAGATAACTCGCAATTAAAACAATTAACATTTACGAGATGAACACTTTTATTTTTAAACAGTAATTTTAATTTCAGTGTTTTAATTTTCAGAAATATCCTTCAATTGAACGAATGAGGCAAAAAATTTCATTCCGATTTATGTTTCATTCTGTCATCCCTTCATCACCATGGCAACAGATGTCAATTGATCAGGTTTGCATTGCTGATGTTTTTTCAACATGTAACTCATGTATCAACATGTAACTCCCTGGGCCTGGCTTGGCTTCAAATCAACATGCAACTCACTGGGCCTGGCTCGGCTTCAAATCAACATGGAACTCCCTGGGCCTGGCTTGGTTTCAAATCAACATGTAACTCCCTGGGTCTGGCCTGGCCTCAAATCAACATGTCACTCACTGGTTCTGGCCTGGCTTCAAATCAACATGGAACTCCCTGGGCCTGGCTTGGTTTCAAATCAACATGTAACTCCCTGGGCCTGGCCTGGCTTCAAATCAACATGTCACTCACTGGTTCTGGCCTGGCTTCAAATCAACATGTAACTCCCTGGGTCTGACTTGGTTTCAAATCAACATGTAACTCCCTGGGCGTGGCTTGGCTTCAAATCAACATGTCACTCACTGGGCCTGGCTTGGTTTCAAATCAACATGTAACTCCCTGGGTCTGGCTTGGCTTCAAATCAACATGTAACTCCCTGGGTCTGACTTGGTTTCAAATCAACATGTAACTCCCTGGGTGTGGCTTGGCTTCAAATCAACATGTCACTCACTGGGCCTGGCTTGGTTTCAAATCAACATGTAACTCCCTGGGTCTGGCTTGGCTTCAAATCAACATGTAACTCCCTGGGTCTGGCTCGGCTTCAAATCAACATGTCACTCACTGGGCATGGCTTGGCTTCAAATCAAGTTGTAACTCCCTGGGCCTGGCTTGGCTTCAAATCAACATGTCACTCTCTGGGCGTGGCTTGGCTTCAAATCAACATGTAACTCCCTGGGCCTGGCTTGGCTTCAAATCAACATGTCACTCTCTGGGCGTGGCTTGGCTTCAAATCAACATGTAACTCCCTGGGTCTGGCTTGGCTTCAAATCAACATGTCACTCTCTGGGCGTGACTTGGCTTCAAATCAACATGTCACTCTCTGGGCCTGGCTTGGTTTCAAATCAATATGTAACTCCCTGGGTCTGGCTTGGCTTCAAATCAACATGTCACTCTCTGGGCATGGCTTGGCTTCAAATCAAGTTGTAACTCCCTGGGCCTGGCTTGGCTTCAAATCAACATGTCACTCACTGGGCCTGGCTTGGTTTCAAATCAATATGTAACTCCCTGGGTCTGGCTTGGCTTCAAATCAACATGTCACTCTCTGGGCATGGCTTGGCTTCAAATCAAGTTGTAACTCCCTGGGCCTGGCTTGGTTTCAAATCAACATGTAACTCCCTGGGTCTGGCTTGGCTTCAAATCAACATGTCACTCTCTGGGCATGGCTTGGCTTCAAATCAAGTTGTAACTCCCTGGGCCTGGCTTGGCTTCAAATCAACATGTCACTCTCTGGGCGTGGCTTGGCTTCAAATCAACATGTAACTCCCTGGGCCTGGCTTGGCTTCAAATCAACATGTCACTCTCTGGGCGTGGCTTGGCTTCAAATCAACATGTAACTCCCTGGGTCTGGCTTGGCTTCAAATCAACATGTCACTCTCTGGGCGTGACTTGGCTTCAAATCAACATGTCACTCTCTGGGCGTGGCTTGGCTTCAAATCAACATGCAACACCCTGGGTTTTTTGCTTCAAATCAACATGTCACTATCATCTGGGCCTGGCTTGGCTTCAAATCAACATGTCACTCTCTGGGCGTGGCTTGATCCTGGCTTAAAATCAACACGTAACTCTGGGCCTGGCTTGGCTTCAAATCAACACGTAACTCTGCACCTGGCTTGGCTTCAAATCAACACATAACTCTGGGCTGGGCTTGGCTTCAAATCAACATGTAACTGAACATGTAACATGTAACTGCAATGTAATGTAATGTAATTACATGTGACATGTAACTCAACATGTAACTTTCTGTGTCGACCCTCAGGAGTGCCAGGAAGCACTATCTCTCCACACTCAAGAATGAACTCTCAAACCTGTCTCCTTCCTCCAAATCCTGGTGGTGCCTGGTCAAATCCGTTTCTGGTGTTTGTTGCCCTTCCATCCCCTCCCATACCTCAAATGGCTACACAGTTGACACCACACGTGACAAAGCTGAATGCCTCAACTCTGTGTTTGCTTCAAAATCTTGTGTCCCAAACCCATCTCTGTTCCCACCTTCCCAGTCGAACCCAACTGCTCCTGGACTCTGTGGCCTTCTCTCCTGACAAGGTGGAGAAGTTTTTGTCAAACCTCGACTATGATTCTGCAACTGGACCAGACGGCATCAGCCCACAGGTCCTAAAATTCTGCTCTTACGCTCTGTCTCACCCTCTCTCTGTTCTTTTCACCCCCTCTTTTGCTCAAGGTCATCTGTCTGCATCTTGCAAATCAGCAAACATTACCGCTTTCCACAAAAAAGGTGCAAAAACAGATCCTTGCAACTCCACACCAATCAGCCTGCTCCCAATTATCAGCAAAGTCATGGAATCCATCATTGCTTCAGATATCAAATCCTTCCTCTTCTCCAATGGCTTGATCTCCGATCATCAATTTGGATTCAGACCAGGTCATTCTACTCTGGACATGTTGCATCTGCTGTCTCAACAATGGAGGGAGGTCCTCAATGCCAAACAGGAAATCAGAGCTGTCTCCCTTGACATATCACGTGCCTTCGATACGGTCTGGCACCCAGCTCTGCTCACCAAACTCCCCTCCTATGGTATCCATGGAAATCTCCTCGCATGGCTTGTGGACTTCCTCTCTGGTCGTAGTCAACGTGTGGCCCTGAATGGATTTCTTTCATCTCCCCTGCCTGTTCTGGCTGGAGTTCCCCAAGGTAGTGTTCTGGGCCCTGTGCTATTTCTGGTCTTCATCAATGATCTCTCCGACTCTCTGGAAAATCCTCTCTATCTCTTTGCTGATGACTCCACTCTCTGCCGCTCCATACCTCATCCCTCAGATCGGCAGTCTGCAGCCTCCTCACTCTCTGCAGACCTGGACAAAATCACAGTCTGGTCAAACAAGTGGAACATTTCTTTCAATCCTGACAAATCTCACACTCTTACTATGTCTCTCCGAAAAGTCCGACTGGAAAACCCTCCCAGCCACTTCCTCAACAATCCTCTCCAAGAAGTTCTGTCGCTCAAGCTTTTGGGTCTCACTATCTGCCATGATCTTTCTTGGGAAAACCACATTTCCAAGCTGGCCTCCAAAGCCAGTCGCCAACTGGGCATCCTCCGTCGTGCGAAGTCCTTCCTTGGCACACCTGAGCTCCTCACCACATACAAGGCTTTCATCCGCAGCTCAATGGAATACTGTTCCCCCCTCTGGGCCGGTGCTCCTGCCTCACACCTGGCTCGGCTTCACGCTGTTGGAACCAAAGCTTTCAGAATCATTGGAATCTCCCGAATAACAGGCGAACTATCTCCGGAATCATGGCCAAATTGAAAATTCGTGCCTCGAGTTTGGATTCCTGCACGAAGCAGGAATTGAAAATCAAATCGGAGAAGTGAAAATCCACCTGATGAGCAAGCGGATAAGCCGCGAAAATCCACCTGAAGATAAGCCGCGGTTGAAGCCGGATGATTGATACCTGGTAATCAGGGAGCCATTGTTAAGTACGTGAAGCGATTGTGCATGGACGTGCAATGGCGACGGTGAATGAATGCGATGAGCAGGGACATTGGGCTTGAGATAACGACTTTGCTAAATTACCGCACAATTACAACTTTCCATTCGAGTCTGCGGAGGTTTAAAGTTGGAGGATATTTAAGAGCAGGGCGTAACGAACACGCAATTAACGTGACCAATGGGGTAAATTAACGATCTCACTTAAAGAAGTAACAAGCAAAGTGCAATTGACTGATGTGCAAGATCGGGCTTGGGGGATTAGGTCGTCAAGTTTGAATGCGTTCTGGCATGACGCCATGACGTCGACACGTCCCAAATGCGGACACCGAAGACCTCCCGGAAACGCGCAACGACCATCGCACAAAGTGGACATTTTGGTGAGAGTTTAGTTTTAATGGAAAAGGAAAAAGAACCAGTCGAACGACGGAACCTCTCGGTACTTGAACACATGAAGGACAAGAGAGGAACTTTTACACAGGAGAAGGTCATTTGTCCCATCAAGTCTATGTCATGTCAACACCACATCAATTTAATATTCACCATTGGACGGAGAACTCGGTGGATAAATATCGGGAAAATTACATGAAGAAACCGTCCCTTTAAAACTCACCTCTTTGAAGATGTCACCCCGTACATGGTGGTAAATGGGGTGAAAGATGGTAATTGATAAGAGAACGAGCAAAAACAGCGCGATGAGACAAGACACAACCTTCATGTTTCACTTCTCACGAACAATGGAAGGAACAGCAATTGTGGGTTCAATTATGACACTGAGAACAATTGTAACCATAGAGACAGAGAGGACAACGGATAACTCGATCGGTACAGTTTAATTACAAATAACTAGAAACATTAAAATAAGATAACTCGCAATTAAAACAATTAACATTTACGAGATGAACACTTTTATTTTTAAACAGTAATTTTAATTTCAGTGTTTTAATTTTCAGAAATATCCTTCAATTGAACGAATGAGGCAAAAAATTTCATTCCGATTTATGTTTCATTCTGTCATCCCTTCATCCCCATGGCAACAGATGTTAATTGATCAGGTTTGCATTGCTGATGTTTTTTCAACATGTAACTCATGTATCAACATGTAACTCCCTGGGCCTGGCTTGGGTTCAAATCAACATGCAACTCACTGGGCTTGGCTCGGCTTCAAATCAACATGTAACTCTCTGGGCCTGGCTTGGTTTCAAATCAACATGTAACTCCCTGGGTCTGGCTTGGCTTCAAATCAACATGTCACTCACTGTGCCTGGCCTGGCTTCAAATCAACATGTCACTCCCTGGGTCTGGCTTGGCTTCAAATCAACATGTCACTCCCTGGGCGTGGCTTGATCTTGGCTTAAAATCAACACGTAACTCTGGGCCTGGCTTGGCTTCAAATCAACACGTAACTCTGCACCTGGCTTGGCTTCAAATCAACACAAAACTCTGGACTGGGCTTGGCTTCAAATCAACATGCAACTGAACATGTAGCATGTAACTGCAATGTAATGTAATGTAATTACATGTGACATGTAACTCAACATGTAACTTTCTGTGTCTACCTTCAGGAGTGCCAGGAAGCACTATCTCTCCACACTCAAGAATGAACTCTCAAACCTGTCTCCTTCCTCCAAATCCTGGTGGCGCCTGGTCAAATCCGTTTCTGGTGTTTGTTGCCCTTCCACCCCCTCCCATACCTCAAATGGCTACACAGTTGACACCACACGTGACAAAGCCGAATGCCTCAACTCTGTGTTTGCTTCAAAATCTTGTGTCCCAAACCCATCTCTGTTCCCACCTTACCCAGTCGAACCCAACTGCTCCTGGACTCTGTGTCCTTCTCTCCTGACAAGGTGGAGAAGTTTTTGTCAAACCTCGACTATGATTCTGCAACTGGACCAGACGGCATGAGCCCACAGGTCCTAAAATTCTGCTCCTCCGCTCTGTCTCACCCTCTCTCTGTTCTTTTCACCCCCTCTTTTGCTCAAGGTCATCTGCCAGCATCTTGGAAATCAGCAAACATTACCGCTTTCCACAAAAAGCAATCAAACAGCAAAAAGCAATCAATCAAAATGCAAAAACAGATCCTTGCATCTCCAGACCAATCAGCCTGCTCCCAATTATCAGCAAAGTCATGGAATCCACCATTGCTTCAGATATCAAATCCTTCCTCTTCTCCAATGGCTTGATCTCCGATCATCAATTTGGATTCAGACCAGGTCATTCTACTCTGGACATGTTGCATCTGCTGTCTCAACAATGGATGGAGGTCCTCAATGCCAAACAGGAAATCAGAGCTGTCTCCCTTGACATATCACGTGCCTTCGATACGGTCTGGCACCCAGCTCTGCTCACCAAACTCCCCTCCTATGGTATCCATGGAAATCTCCTCGCATGGCTTGTGGACTTCCTCTCTGGTCGTAGTCAACGTGTGGCCCTGAATGGATTTCTTTCATCTCCCTTGCCTGTTCTGGCTGGAGTTCCCCAAGGTAGTGTTCTGGGCCCTGTGCTATTTCTGGTCTTCATCAATGATCTCTCCGACTCTCTGGAAAATCCTCTCTATCTCTTTGCTGATGACTCCACTCTCTGCCGCTCCATACCTCATCCCTCAGATCGGCAGTCTGCAGCCTCCTCACTCTCTGCAGACCTGGACAAAATCACAGTCTGGTCAAACAAGTGGAACATGTCTTTCAATCCTGACAAATCTCACACTCTTACTATGTCTCTCCGAAAAGTCCGACTGGAAAACCCTCCCATCGACTTCCTCAACAATCCTCTCCAAGAAGTTCTGTCGCTCAAGCTTTTGGGTCTCACTATCTGCCATGATCTTTCTTGGGAAAACCACATTTCCAAGCTGGCCTGCAAAGCCAGTCGCCGACTGGGCATCCTCCGTCGTGCGAAGTCCTTCCTTGGCACACCTGAGCTCCTCACCACAAACAAGGCTTTCATCCGCAGCTCAATGGAATACTGTTCCCCCCTCTGGGCCGGTGCTCCTGCCTCACACCTGGCTCGGCTTCACGCTGTTGGAACCAAAGCTTTCAGAATCATTGGAATCTCCTGAATAACAGGCGAACTATCGCCGGAATCATGGCCAAATTGCAAATTCGTGCCTCGAGTTTGGATTCCTGCACGAAGCAGGAATTGAAAATCAAATCAGAGAAGTGAAAATCCACCTGATGAGCAAGCGGATAAGCTGCGAAAATCCACCTGAAGATAAGCCGCGGTTGAAGCCGGATGATTGATACCTGGTAATCAGGGAGCCATTATTAAGTACGTGAAGCGATTGTGCATGGACGTGCAATGGCGACGATGAATGAATGCGATGAGCAGGGACATTGGGCTTGAGATAACGACTTTGCTAAATTACCGCACAATTACAACTTTCCATTCGAGTCTGCGGAGGTTTAAAGTTGGAGGTTATTTAAGAGCAGGGCGTAACGAATACGCAATTAACGTGACCAATGGGGTAAATTAACGATCTCACTTAAAGAAGTAACAAGCAAAGTGCAATTGACTGATGTGCAAGATCGGGCTTGGGGGATTAGGTCGTCAAGTTTGAATGCATTCTGGCATGACGCCATGACGTCGACACGTCCCAAATGCGGACACCGAAGACCTCCCGGAAACGCGCAACGACCACCGCACAAAGTAGACATTTTGGTGAGAGTTTAGTTTTAATGGAAAAGGAAAAAGAACGAGTCGAACGACGGAACCTTCTCGGTACTTGAACAAATGAAGGGCAAGAGAGGAACTTTTGCACAGGAGAAGGTCATTTGTCCCATCAAGTCTATGTCATGTCAACACCACATCAATTTAATATTCAACATTGGACGGAGAACTCGGTGGATAAATATCGGGAAAATTACATGACGAAACTGTCCCTTCAAAACTCACCTCTTTGAAGATGTCACCCCGTACATGGTGGTAAATGGGGTGAAAGATGGTAATTGATAAGAGTACGAGCAAAAACAGCACGATGAGACGACACACAACCTTCATGTTTCACTTCTCACGAACAATGGAAGGAATAGCAATTGTGGGTTCAATTATGACACTGAGAACAATTGTAACCATAGAGACAGAGGACAACGGATAACTCGATCGGAACAGTTTAATTACAAATAACTAGAAACATTAAAATAAGATAACTCGCGATTAAAACAATTAACATTTACGAGATGAACACATTTATTTATAAACAGTAATTTTAATTTCAATGTTTTAATTTTCAGACATATCCTTCAATTGAACGAATGAGGCAAAAAATTTCATTCCGATTTATGTTTCATTCTGTCATCCCTTCATCCCCATGGCAACATATGTTAATTGATCAGGTTTGGCATTGCTGATGTTTTTTCAACATGTAACTCATGTATCAACATGTAACTCCCTGGGCCTGGCTTGGCTTCAAATCAACATGTAACTCCCTGGGCCTGGCTTGGCTTCAAATCAACATGTAACTCCCTTGGTCTGGCTTGGCTTCAAATCAACATGTAACTCCCTTGGTCTGGCTTGGCTTCAAATCAACATGTCACTCTCTGGGCATGGCTTGGGGTGGCTTAAAATCAACACGTAACTCTGGGCCTGGCTTGGCTTCAAATCAACATGTAACTCTGGGCCGGGCTTGGCTTCAAATCAACATGTAACTCAACATGTAACATGTAACTGCAATGTAATGCAATGTAACTGCAATGTAATGTAATGTAATGTAATTACATGTGACATGTAACATGTAACTCAACATGTAACTTTGTGTGTCTACCCTCAGGAGTGCCAGGAAGCACTATCTCTCCACACTCAAGAATGAACTCTCAAACCTGTCTCCTTCCTCCAAATCCTGGTGGCGTCTGGTCAAATCCGTTTCTGGTGTTTGTTCCCCTTCCATCCCCTCCCATCCCTCAAATGGCCACACAATTGACACCACACGTGACAAAGCCGAATGCCTCAACTCTGTGTTTGCTTCAAAATCTTGTGTCCCAAACCCATCTCTGTTCCCACATTACCCAGTCGAACCCAACTGCTCCTGGACTCTGTGGTCTGTGTCCTTCTCTCCTGACAACGTGGAGAAGTTTTTGTCAAACCTCGACTATGATTCTGCAACTGGACCAGACGGCATCAGCCCACGGGTCCTAAAATTCTGCTCTGCCGCTCTATCTCACCGTCGCTCCGTGCTTTTCACCCTCTCTTTTGCTCAAGGTCATCTGCCAGCATCTTGGAAATCAGCAAACATTCCCGCTTTACACAAAAATGGTGCAAAAACAGATCCTTGCAACTCCAGACCAATCAGCCTGCTCCCAATTATCAGCAAATTCATGGAATCCATCACTGCTTCAGATATCAAATCCTTCCTCTTCTCCAATGGCTTGATCTCTGATCATCAATTTGGATTCAGACCAGGTCATTCTACTCTGGACATGTTGCATCTGCTGTCTCAACAATGGAGGGAGGTCCTCAATGCCAAACAGGAAATCAGAGCTGTCTTCCTTGACATATCACGTGCCTTCGATACGGTCTGGCACACAGCTCTGCTCACCAAACTCTCCTCCTATGGTATCCATGGAAATCTCCTTGCATGGCTTGCGGACTTCCTCTCTGGTCGTAGTCAACGTGTGGCCCTGAATGGATTTCTCTCATCTCCCTTGCCTGTTCTGGCTGGAGTTCCCCAAGGTCGTGTTCTGGGCCCTGTGCTATTTCTGGTCTTCATCAATGATCTCTCCCCCCCGGTGTGTACCCCTGGTTAGAATAGGTACACCATCTCCCTGCGTGTCGGAAGAGGCGACTAAAAGGGTTGGCGTCAGGAAGGGCATCTGGCCATAAAAACATTGCCTCAAAAAGAGAACCATGACAATTACAACTACATATGGGCAGGGTACAGCCTGAAGTACCCCGTGGGGGACCCCGCCCCGCTCGTCAAAACTCAAGGTGGGGAACCCGCTTGATGCAAGGGTGGAAATCACTCCATTTATGACGACGAAAAGTCTGATGCCCGACGTGGAGATCGGTTTCTGAGGTTTGGGACTTGGAATGTAGGGACAATGCCAGGGAGATCAGAAGTGGTAGAAGTATTGCTCAGAAGAAGAATGGACATATGTTGTGTGCAGGAGACGAGATGGAAGGGAAGTGGTGTGAGAATGGTGAAGGGTAGGCAGGGACAGAAATACAAGTTTGTGTGGCAAGGGTGCCCAGAGGGCGTGAATGGTGTTGGTGTCCTGTTTTCTGAGGAGTTTGTAGACAGTGTGGTGAGTGTGACGAGAGTGAGTGAAAGGTTGATGATGGTGAAAATGATGATTGGAAAGCTCTTGGTGAACGTCATCTCGGGATATGCTCTGCAGGTTGGTCAGAGCGATGAAGAGAAGGACAAGTTCTGGTGTGCAATAGAGAAGCTGATGGAAACGTGAAAGATAAGGAAGTTGTTGTGGTAGGAGGAGACCTAAATGGACATGTGGGAAGGAGTATGCACGGTTTTGAGGGAGTTCATGGGGGTTACGGATATGGTGTGAGAAATGGAGAAGGTGAAAGGATTTTGGAGTTTGCTGATGGAGCTGATTTGTTGATTTGTAATACTCAGTTCCAGAAAGAGGATAATAAGCTTGTTACATACACGTCAGGTGGGTCGACGACAACCATTGACTACCTGATGGTGCGTAGGCGAGATAGGGGGCACCTCCGGGACACAAAGGTGATCCCGGGGGAGGAGGCTGTTTGACAACACCACTTGGTTGTCTGCGACATAAGGTTGAAAGGTGCGAGGAGAGCTCGGCGGGTGAAGTACCAACCGAGAATGAAGGTGTGGAGGTTGAAAGAGGTGACAGTGAGGGAGGCATTAAAAGAGAGGCTGAGTATGGTAGAGGATAGTGTGGTCGAGCTTGAAAGTGGTTGGATGTCAATGAAAGATAGTCTGTTGGGAGCCGTTGGTGAGGTATGTGAATGGACAAAAGGACCACCGAGGCACTCGGAAACATGGTGGTGGGATGATGAAGTTGGAAAGAAGATTGACGAGAAGAGGAAGAATTTCAAGGAGTGGCAGAAGGCAAAGGGTACAGGGGAAGAAAAGGAAGAGCTTGAAAGTTATAAGGCAGCCAAGAAGGCTGCAAAGAAAGAGGTAGCAAAGGCACAGGAGGCATGTAGGAAAATGTTCGGAGAACGCTTGGATTTGGAAGAGGGTCAGAGAGCGGTATTCAGGATTGCAAAGCAGATAGCGAAAGAGAGGTGTGATGTGATGGGGGTGAGTTGCTTGAAGGACGAAGTGGGACAAATCGTTGTGGACCCAGATGGAATTAAAGAAGATGGAAGAGAAAAAAGAAATACTGTTTAATGCAGAGAATGAATGGGATGGCAACATGGAGAGTAACCCAGTTTTAGGACCGGCAGAGAAGATAACCGAGGAGGAAGTTGAGGAAGCGATAGAAGCAATGAAGAGTAGAAAAGCGGGAGGGCCGACGGGAGTTGTGGGAGATATGTTGAAGGCAGCGGAAAATTGGGGTGTGAAGAGAATGACAGAGATCTGCAATCTGGTGGTGAAGGAAGGCTGCATTCCAGTGGATTGGGAACTGACTACCCTCGTCCCTCTATACAAGGGGACAGGTGACCCTCTGGTCTGTGGCTCATATCGAGCGATAAAGTTATTGGAGCATGGAATGAAGGTATTGGAAAGGGTGATGGATAGGAGGATAAGGAAGAAAGTGTAGATTGACGAAATGCAGTTTGGATTTATGCCAGGAAGAGGAACGACAGACGTGCTTTTTATTGTGAGGCAGTTGCAGGAGAAGTACATGGAGAAGAGGAAGAAGTTGTTTATTGGGTTTGTTGATCTGGAGAAAGCATTCGATAGGGTTCCACGTGAAGTAGTGACATGGGCATTGAGGAAGTTAGGAGTGGAGGAATGGTTGATCAGAGTCGTGATGGCAATGTACAAAAGAGCGCGCACAGCTGTAAGGACGAAGGACGGGAACAGTGGTGAGTTTGAGGTGAAGGTGGGCGTGCATCAGGGGTCGGTACTAAGTTCACTACTATTTGTAGCTGTGATGGAGGTGCTGGCTCGGAACGTAAAGGAGGGTTTACCGTGGGAGTTGTTGTATTCAGGTGATCTGATGTTGATTGCAGAAAGTATGGATGGACTGAAGGAGAAGATGAACAAGTGGATGGAATGTATGGAGACGAAAGGTCTGAAGGTGAATATCGGAAAGACGAAGGTGATGGCAAGTGGTAAAGCATGTGGTGAGGTGGAAAGAACTGGGAAGTGGCCATGTGCTATGTGCAGGAAGGGTGTCGGAGTGAACTCAATTCAATGTACAATGTGCGCTGAGTGGGTTCATCAAAAATGTAGTAGTTTGAGAGGGTCATTAACCAGTGTGGCAGCTACATTCAAGTGAAAGGTGTGCACAGAGGGAGCTGCAGATGGAGGAAATGTTGAGTTGGATCCTGGAGATGGTGTGAAGCTTGAAGGTGTGAAACCATTTTGTTACCGAGGAGACATGCTGAATGTAGAAGGTGGATCAGACTCGGCAACGGTTGCTGGAGTGAGATGTGCATGGAAGAAGTTTCGGGAACTGAGTGGCGTGCTGACAAGGAGGGGAGTGTCGTTGAAGCTGATGGGAAAGGTGTTTGCTGCATGTGTGAGAAGTGTTATGATTTATGGGAGCGAGACATGGGTAATGAACGTGGAGCAGCAACGAAGGCTGGAAAGGGTGGAAATGCGAATGGTTCGGTGGATGTGTGGAGTATCGTTGAGAGAGAGGAAGACAAATGATGAATTGCGAAAAATGATGGAAATAGAGCCTGTGATTGATGCTGTGAAGAGGAACAGGTTGAGATGGTTTGGTCATGTGTTGAGGAAGGATGAAATTGACTGGTTGAGAAGAGTGATGGAAATGAATGTGGAAGGAAGTAGAGGCTGGGGAAGACCGAGAAAGACTTGGCTAAAGATGGTCGAAGAAGAAATGCGGGCAAGGGGGTTAACAAGGGGAGATGCAGAAAATAGGGCAAAATGGAGAAGATTGTCATGGGGACCGCAAGGCTAACCCCCGCTCTAGTAGGGAAAATGGCCTTTAAAATGCCTGTTGTTGTTGTTGTATCAATGATCTCTCCGACTCTCTGGAAAATCCTCTCTATCTCTTTGCTGATGACTCCACTCTCTGCCGCTCCATACCTCATCCGTCAGATCGGCAGTCTGCAGCCTCCTCACTCTCTGCGCACCTGGACAAAATCACAGTCTGGTCAAACAAGTGGAACATGTCTTTCAATCCTGACAAATCTCACACTCTTACTATGTCTCTCCGAAAAGACCGACTGGAAAACCCTCCCATCAACATTCTCAACAATCCTCTCCAAGAAGTTCTGTCGCTCAAGCTGTTGGGTCTGACTATCTGCCATGATCTTTCTTGGGAAAACCACATTTCCAAGCTGGCCTCCAAAGCCAGTCGCCGACTGGGCAATGGGCATCCTCCGTCGTGCGAAGTCCTTCCTTGGCACACCTGAGCTCCTCACCACATACAAGGCTTTCATCCGCAGCTCAATGGAATACTGTTCCCCCCTCTGGGCCGGTGTTCCTGCCTCACACTGAGCTCGGCTTCACGCTGTTGAAACCAAAGCTTTCAGAATCATTGGAATCTCCCGAATAACAGGCGAACTATCTCCGGAATCATGGCCAAATTGCAAATTCGTACCTCGAGTTTGGATTCCTGCACGAAGCAGGAATTGAAAATCAAATCGGAGAAGTGAAAATTCACCTGATGAGCAAGCAGATAAGCCGCGAAAATCCACCTGAAGAGAAGCCGCAGTTGAAGCCGGATGATTGATACCTGATTGATTCCAAGAGATAGATGGCTTTAATCAGAATTTTCGGTAAATATGGTTTGACAACCATTTTCTATGTAAAAAGAGGTGCTGATTCCAAAAAAAGCAGTCTTATTAATCCCAAGTAAGACAAAATTGCCATTTTGGCCTTTTTGACCCAAATTTTGACCGTATTTGGCCAAAATCCACTTTTCTTTCTGAAAAATATAATGTTTACCCAAAATTAATGTGTAACATATCAAATGAAAGCGCTTTACATGTAGAATACAGATTTGAAGTCAAAATGGAGATAACTCATGTCGTTTTTGAGATATTATTAAAATTGGCCACATTAGATCAATTTTTGGATTTCAGTATTTGTGAGTATAATATATATATTTGTACGTGTTTTATTTCAGATGGATGATCGTATAGAATGCCGTTGCAGTGTGTGCTGCATATGATTGGTGATAAAGAACACGATGGTGATGCAGTGGTTCCATTCACTGAACAGACATTTCGAACAGCTGCTGACATAGCCCAAGCCAGAGAACAGTATCAGAAGAGATCAAAGTACCTTGTTATATGTCAATCCATTAACTTTGAAGCTGAACCACTGCCTCACTATGGTTTTCACAGTGGCTGTTATAGTAAATTTACAGCTTATCAGATACAATCAAAAGAAAAGAAAACATCTTCTGATAAAGATATTACTGTTGAAACAAGATCTATGGTGGAGAAACCAGCAATGGCAGCTATCTCAAGTACTGGAGTGCTGGAGAAAAAGTGTATATTCTGCAAAGGAAACACAAGTGCGAAAAGTGGTTTTTCAACACTAACACAAGTGCGAAAAGTGGTTTTTCCACACTAATACAAGTGCAAAAGTGGTTTCCTGCACCAACACAAGTGCGAAAAGTGGTTTTTCAACACTAACACAAGTGCGAAAAGTGGTTTTTCAACACTAACACAAGTGCGAAAGTGGTTTCCTGCACCAACACAAGTGCGAAAAGTGGTTTTTCAACACTAACACAAGTGCGAAAAGTGGTTTTTCAACACTATCACAAGTGCAAAAAGTGTTTTTCCACACTAATACAAGTGCAAAAGTTGTATCCTGCACCAACACAAGTGCGAAAAGTGGTTTTTCAACACTAACACAAGTGCGAAAAGTGGTTTTTCAACACTAACACAAGTACGAAAAGTGGTTTTTCAACACTATTACAAGTGCAAAAAGTGTTTTTTCCACACTAAGACAAGTGCAAAAGTGGTTTCCTGCACCAACACAAGTGCGAAAAGTGGTTTTTCAACACTAACACAAGTGCGAAAAGTGGTTTTTCAACACTATCACAAGTGCAAAAAGTGTTTTTTCCACACTAATACAAGGGCAAAAGTTGTTTCCTGCACCAACACAAGTGCGAAAAGTGGTTTTTCAACACTAACACAAGTGCGAAAAGTGGTTTTTCAACACTAACACAAGTGCGAAAAGTGGTTTTTCAACACTAACACAAGTGCGAAAAGTGGTTTTTCAACACTAACACAAGTGCGAAAAGTGGTTTTTCAACACTAACAGTCTAACACAAGTGCGAAAAGTGGTTTTTC